>NW_011500992.1:0-45732 GCF_000495115.2 Populus euphratica | reverse complement strand
AAATTGAAGGGAATTAACGTACACTTTGAAAGGGAGCTTTGGATCGGAGGTGAGCGTCACTTTGAACGACACCTTTCCACCACCACCTGCAGCAGCACCGCCACTCGCCATTTTTCTTCTCTGTTGAGATTTTGGAAACGGACCTGGGACAGATCTTACCGCGTTATATATACGCACTGCTTATGCTGGACGCGTCTTGCGTAACCTTAACGCAGCACTGAGAAATGTAAGAAGGATGGGCCGTACTTTACCTCTGCTTCGGTTTATATTTAGTGGGTTGGCTTTAAGTACGGCCCATATTGTCTACGGTCCAGTGCTCTTCCGGCTCAGGTACGTTGATTGGGAATTTCGATTAGGGTTTAAAAAACAGAGCTTAATAGTTAATTGTGAATTTTCTTTAGTTAAAGGGAATTCACTTATTTCTAGGGAAATCGAGGGTTTAATTATAAGAAAAATACTGGAGGGAGTTGAGATTTATAGAGGGTTCTGGGGATAGAGGGGTGGTTGACTTTTTTTATGGAATCACATAAAAAACATATATTTTTTATTTTTACAACATAAAATTGATGTGTTATACTTTATTAAAAAATTAATAAGAATGTAGTTATATTTATTTTTCAAATAATTTTTTGTATTAAAATATATATTAATAATTTATTTTAAAAAAATTATTTTTGATATTAACATATTAAAATAACTTAAAAACATTAAAAATATATTAATTTAAAGTTAATAAAAAAATTAAATATTTTTAAAAATATTTTTTTAATACAAAAACTAACATCTGATTAGCTTGTGACTTCCCCGCTGTTCATTTTTTCGGGTTTAATAATTGAAGGAAGATTTTTAATTTTAGCAACGACTAGAGAAATGGAAACAGGAGAAAATAAATAATATTTGAATGTGTTTTTTTCCTTGAATAGTTAAAAAAAAAATCATAATGGTTGGTGAAAAATAAATTTTATAAAAGATGTTAAAAAAAACAACTTATTTATAATATTTATATTATTTAAGTTGAATTAACTCAACCCATCAAAATAGAATAATATAGATATTATTTTTTTAAAACATCGATTTGGAGCAATTGCTACCCCACTCAAATAAGAGGGTAAAATAAATCCAAGGTGTCTCAAGTTTTGAAAATTAGTTATATTGACCCCTCGTTTTAATTTTGGTCGCTTAAGACCTTGCATTTTTTTTTATTATTATTATTGATGGTCATGCATGCTCCCCCAATCATTAATGATGTTTATTTCAAGAAATTAACGATTTCGATTATATCATGTGGACGGTTCAAATCAATCTATAAAAAAACTGAGAATCAAAATTGAGTAAAACAATAAAAAGAAAAAGAGCCGTAATAAAAATTATTATGTTTAAATAAAACTTAAAATTTAAAAAACACAAGAATACTTCAAAAGTAATTAAACTTGATTCAATTTCATCTCTTCACTACTCTCTTCTTGAATTTTGATATTTTCATGGTTTTATTTTCTTTAAAAAACCTAATTTTTGGTTTTGAAATATTTTTAATTTTTTTCTCATTTACTTTTACCACATGTCTCCATCAAAAAACCTGATCTCATAAGACTGATATTATAAATATTTTTAATTTTTTTAGTTTTAAATTATTATTTTTAATGTTTGGATTGTTTTTATTTGTTGATATGAAAAATAATAAAAAATATTATTTTAATATATTTTAAAATAAAAAAATATTTTAAAAGATAATCTCAACACATTTCCGGTAAATTTCTCAAATCATTAACCACAGACATAGATGGAGGGACCACACTTGACCAACCACTGGAAGTGTAAGGTATCATGCAACCGAAGTTAAACTAGAGGTAAACTAGTATTCGTGCGGTGAGGAGATTTTCAAAATCTATTTTTATTTAATTATATAATAAAAATTTATATTTTAAATAACTATAGCAATCTAAATCATGGAAAAATATTATCTATTTATGTTTTTATTTTTTTCATTTATTATTTTTTCAATAAAATCATGTATTTTTTATTTGTAGGATAATTTTTTGATGAAAACATTATACAGATAAAATAAACATTCATAATAATTCAAATTTCAACGTAGGATAAAAGGTACATTTCTTTTTTCATGTTTTTTTTAATATAAAAAGGTGCTATTTTAAAGAAATAGTGGACATTATATGAAAATAATTTCCATTCAAAACATAAAAAAAGTCACAACATGATAATTCTAATGGAACAATATAAAAGGAATGGTAGAATGATTAATTTCAGAAAATTATAGCATAGAAAATAAGGTCTTATTGAATGTTCATCAACAGTTTTTTTTAAAAAAAAACATGCAAATTATATTTATAAAATTTTTTTATAAATTAATTGATAATATCATAATAAAAAGCCCATAATTTATTTTAAAAGTAATATTTTAAATTATCAAAAAATTATTAACACCAATTAGATACAAAATAAAGAAATTAATCATCACTGTAAGAAGTGAAAAATCGACACACATGCAAATATTTTACTTTAGCTATCTTTCTTGTCTTATTTGCTTTCTCTCATTTATACTGTGAGAAGTGAAAAATCGACACACATGCATGAAGGTTAATTTTGATTGTTAAAACTCATCTATTTAAATTTTAAGAAAAACAATTTTTTTACTATCTTGGAGATAATTAAAATAAATATTCATAAGGATCTAAATTTTGAGAAAAAATGTGTTTCTCCAGTTGAAATTCATTTTTGTTTTTTATTTTAATAGAGATGTGGATTTTTTATTAATAAAAACTTACAGCAATTAAAATAAATATCTATCAAAACTCAGATGAATTAAATTAAGCAAGAAAAAATATTATTTGGCCAAAGCTTTACTTTTTTTTATGTTGTTTTATTCTTAATTTCGAGAGAAAATATTTTTTTATAAAAATGACGGTTATTTAAATAAAAACTTATCATGATTTGTAAAGTAACTTTAAGGAAAAATAATAATATTTTAATTATTCTCATGCAACTACATAAAAAACAAAAATATGGAGATGGTACGTAATATGGAAACCGATAATGATAAAAATGATAAAAATACATGTTCTTGTTGAATATTTATACCGCCGTTTTAAAAAACTCGTGCACGTTAGTTTTACATGAAATCATAAAAAAAATATTATAATTAAAAATATTACAATAAAAACTTAAATATCATTTAAATAACATGGATTAACTTATTGTTTTTTCAAAACCACGGTAATTAATTATCTAAACAGTAGCTTTTTCAGAGATATAAAAAATACAACAGCCCAGAGAAGCCAGCAAATGCACTCCGGTGCGGTAGGCAAGTCCACACGCCTGGGCTCTATAGCCCAAGCCAGGGTTTTTTTTTTTTTTTAATAACAGACTACTCACCATATATCATCCATACTAAGTGAATGTTTAATTGCGTGGTTAATTTCATGTTTGAAGCAACCACATTAATTCAACTATTTAGTAATATTCTAACAATATATATTTATATTGATGGAGTCTATGGCATAGTTATAAGTTTATAATAAGCAATAATTTATTATTTTTTGAGTTGAAAAACTCATGAACAGTGGATGTTTTTTTTCCATGAATGCTCCGCTATTCCATCTGGATTAGTCCAGTTCAACGTTAAAAATGTATTGAAATCGATCTGATCCAATAAAATAATTTTTTATTTTTAATTGTATTTTATTTAAAAAATAGTATTAAACATTATTCAATGACACTATATAAATTAGATGAGAGTTGCTTAATAACGTAATATTTACAGAATTTGATCACAATCCTAATTTTATTCCTAATTATATTTTATCTAAAAAATATAATGAAACAATAAAAAATATTTTATATAAAGTATTATTTATTTTATGATATAATAGTAATAGTTAAATTTACAATATTTAAATTAAAAACCATCAATATTAATATTTATTTTTTAAAATTATTTTATAATTTTAATTTTAAAAAGTATTATTAATCAAATACATTAAACTATTTTTTCTTTAACATCAATTTCAACCACAGTTTTAACCAAATAATTATTTTTTAAAACTAACCTTAACTAAAAATACTTATTATAAAATAAATTTTTTTCAAATTACAACTATAATAATACTAAATATATTCTTAAACATCGTACGTCTACAGGGACTTTTGATCACAAAACCCATCTTTGACGACTGAAAAGACGAAATCCTAGTTTTTGGACCATCAAAACTATATTGCAACCATTTTTTCATCCAAAACACAGGGCAAAAATCTTGTCAACTTACAAAATTATATTTTAAATGATAAAATACATTTTAAATCATCTAAAAATTCAACATAAAATAAAATTCAAAAACATTTCTAAGAAGGCTAATAGTAAATGAACAGTAAAAACACGACGGTAGAAGTACATGATGTGTTAGTTTCTTATATAACACAGTAATATTTTTCATCCTAATTAGTGCTCTTGTCCCAAATATACCTAACTAGAAAAGGTTAACATAAATGCTTTAGAAAGTGTTAAATCAGGGATGATTTGTCCTAGTCGATGCCAATTCCAGACGTATATACACCGGTTATTCCCCAACCACCATGTTCATGTCTCTCATTTTATTACATTGCTAGATATTAGATCCGAGTAAAGTTGGAAATTTTTTTAATAAAAAAATAAATATGTGGTTTTTTTCAATTTTAGATATAAAAAATTTTAAATTTTGTATATACATTGAATTAAATATATCAAGAATTATTCGTAGTAATAAACATAAAAAAAAATTAGCTATAACTAAAGATTAAATTAAAAAAATTAAAAGATAGATACCCATTACCATATTTCCATATTTGATCTATTATACACTAAGCTGTGTTTATATTTCTGATTTTACCAGATGTTTTAAAGTTTCTTATAACTTATAATCTAATATATAATTATGACATGGTTAAATTATTTGGCCGCGCTGCAAGAGGTGCAAATGGATAGGATGGTATATTCTATAAAAAATAAACAAATGACATTCTTTTTTTCTTTTTTTTTAGAATGAACAAATCAAGTTGTACAAGGTAAAGCTCATGGAATTAAAATGAGACTTCCTTTAAATTTCAAAAAATATAAAAATGTGTTTTCTTACTTGAAAACTATTTATCAGAAAGTAATAAACAGTGGCACTGCGAACACGAGAGCCCACCATCTGGTAATCAATGATTTCAGGCCTTCTGATCCACTGCAAACAAGCCTGTTGTCATGGTAGGTGCAAACTGCTTGCTTCCTGAAATTAAGACAACAGTACTGTTAATCTGTGTTTATGAATCATTATATACAGTAAAGATTGAAAATCTTAGTGTCTGTAGATGTTCTTCCTGTTTACTGACCTGGACGAGCAAAAGGAAACAATATAATCAGTCCCTGAGCACGTAAAAATACTGGTAGGATCATCATATGCATAGCTATAAGCAGTAGGGCATGCTTCTTTGAACTTCTTTGAATAATATGTAGGTTGACAAACCACAGGGTTTCCATAAACTCCCCTGCAACAATATTCATCCGTGTTGAACACATCACAAGCGCTTCGACAAGCGATAACCTTTCCGTTGGACTTAACAGCGAGCTCGGAAGGACAAGTATCCCTCAGATCTGCATCACAACCAGCAACGCTGCAGTTTCCTTTACCATTTACTGGTGTAACGGCTATTGGCAAATTAAAACCGTCGACAAGGCTGACATCGTAAAAGTCGAGTGTTGTTAGGGTAAATTCAGCAAGGGAGGCCGGGGTCTCACCGGAGGCCTTGCATTTCAGGGATGTGCCACAGGGCCCCGTCTTGCATGAACCACTTCCATTTTTATCGAATTTGCAGCCTGTTCTGCCCCATATCCGGCCACTCCAGCCAACCGGAGCAGTGAAAACAATTGATTGTCCTGATTTTAACTCAAATCCACCACCGTTGAAGTTGTCACCTGGGGTGACAGCCGGCCATACCGTTTCTTGGCAATAATTAACTATGGTAAAAATCCTCGCACACTCCATCATTTTTGGCCCTGCGGGTCACGAAAATTGAGATAAAAATGGGAAAAAAATTATTATTGACGAGATCCAAAATGTTTAATTTAATGCCAGCTGCTAGTTATCTAATTTTCTTTATTGTATAATTTATGAAAAATGGCTTTCAAATTTAAATCATACTTTAAAATTTTATTTATTTTTAAACAACTTATGATAAAAATAAGTTAAATTCAAAAATATTTTTAGCATAAACTAATATTTTTTTATAAAATAAGATACATAAGTAGTCACAGTCAATAAGTTACAAGTTAAAAGATCTTAGTTTTTAATTAAAGCTAGACTTTGACGCCATTCCGTGACAACCCTTTTCATTAAAGTTACAAATTGCTTTAACCAAAATATTTATCATTTTTATGTAAAAATAATAATAATAAAAATGAAATATAAATATTTTTAATCCTAATTAGATTTAAAAAATAAGCATCTTGGTCGTCAATATATAGTGTAGCAACAAGCTCCCCAAACCAAAGACGTGTAGTACTGTAGTATGTCATGACGACATTGCTGAATAAATTAACAGAATTAACTAATTAATTACAAAAATAAAGAAGAACAAAAAACTGATAAAGATTTAGAAAGCATTTACCTGATGAAATCAGGAGTAGAATCAGCAGTAGCGGCAAATGCACACGGAGACTTGCCATCTTTCTTATTTTGCTTGGTGTGCTCTCTATAGAGGAGGAAGATTTAAAATGTAACCGGCATATAAAGCAGAGTGGCGAAGAATACGTGTGGAGGAAGGGATAGTAAAATCAAAACACGAGTCCATTCTAGGGATGCTGCAGGGCAAAGCTGTATGATTCTTTTCCTAATCCTTTCATGCAAGTTTGTTCAGGTTCCGTTCATTCCTTTTTCTCTGCTTTGCTTTTCAATTTCATGCATCAATGGGACCGGTGGATTTGGAACCCGAATAAAAAAAGAAGCCACAGTGGATCAGCAGAGCTGGCCACCTTGTGATGATTAATCAAACTGTAACCCGTCTCCACTTTTTTGCACACAAGTATTCATTTGTCTTTATAATTTATACTAGCTATTTTTCCAGCAATACGTTATGTTACGAGTCAATTTTTTTTAACATTAAAAAAAACTAAATAATGATAATCCGAATTCGCTTAAATTCACTTAAAGAACCCGTGGAATATATGATCAGGATATCTCGTAGAATGAAAAACAAATAAATTATAAAATTAAAATCCTGATAAACTAATAAAAAAGGATATAAAAATTTAATTTTAAAAAAAATCAAGTCAACATGATTCACTCCACTAATTTATTACCCATAACATGAGATGAGAATTAAAAAATAATTAAGATCAACCTGGTTCACCTTTTTAATTTTTTTTTATTTGAAAAGAAATAATTTTACTATTTGAAAAAAAGAAGATGTAAAAGCTCCTCTAATCTTTTAACTTGTTGTTTGCTTTTTAAGGGTATTTATATCATTTAACTACATGTAAAAAGTTGATAAATAATTATACCCATGATTAATTTTATAATACTAAATGAATCCTTTAAAAAAGATCATTTTACCATATAAAAAGATCATTTGATTCTTTTAATGAAGAGAAAATATATCATTATCACAATTTACAGTGAAATGAGTTTAGTCCTATAATAAAATATTGGTGGGTTTTAGTTTTTTTAATGGTGATAAAGTATTAACACTTCAATTTCTATCATTTTTTATTTTGTTTTTGATAGCAAGCTAAATTAAATTTTTTAACTGAAAAAAGAAAGCTGCTAACCTATTTTATAGTAGAAAAAAATTAAACCTTACGAGGTTAAATTAATGCAATTTGATCAACTTGATGAGTTTAAATACAACTTGAATGACAAAAAATAACAACAAAAATAAATATTTATAAAATAAAAAATAACAAAATATTTATTTGAGACTGCGATAGCTTAATAAAAGTAAAATAAAACAACTTATGAAAACCAATTTAGAGTAAACCAAATATTGGTCATGAGCGAGATTGGATGGGCTAGCGCTCTTAAGCCATGATAAAATAGCATGAGCATACAAGTCTCTAGTTTAGACTCATATATCTGGGTTTTAATATTTTTTTATTTTTTAAAAGGATGAATGATATGTTTTTACAATCTTGTTTATTTTTTTTTAAAAAAAATAGGTGACACATTACTTATTATGCTAAGATTTTGACACCTAAAGGGTTGCCATAAGATTATGGTAGAGATGTTTTACACTAAATAATTTATTCTTCAACTATTTTTTTGACATAAAAAGTAAAAAAGAAAAAACATTATAGAAAAGTAAATGAATTTGTTTATACCTTCTAATAACCAAAAAATCCAAAAATAAAAAATAAACCTCAAACTTATAATTTTTTTGAGATTAGGTTTATTAGCTTATATAATTTAAAGATGGTAGAATATCCAAGTGGAACTCCTCTCATTTAATAAAATATATTGATATCAAAATTAATTATTTTAATAGTTAAAATCCTTGTCAGTCATATTTTATTTTTACTACTAGAATTCAACAACTCTCTCTCATATATTAATCTATATATTAAGAAGAAAATAATTTTTTTAAAAAAAATTGAATATTAAAAAATCTAGAGAGGCTACAAAGTTATCACTTGAAAAGCAAGATAACCAAAATAAATCTTTCACGGCTTTAAAATTCCCACACATTTTCTTGGCATTTTTAACTTTGATATTCAATCTTTCAATTTGATCATCTCTTGACAAATCAAAGGAAGTTGAGTACTAGTGTGGCCATAAAATGATTAATTCGTAGAGAAAAAAATAAACTATCGAATTAAAAAAAAAAACACTGTGGATTCCTGGAAAAAAAAAATCTACGCCTTTCAGTTTTTTTAAAAAAATATAATTTCCAGTTTTATTAAACAATACGAAAAGTTCTCAAAACTCCTTTCCTAACCACCCCTTCGCTGAAAATTGATATACGTACAATGATGATCTACATGTGTCAGTTCGGGTTTGCATTCGTATGCTTAAAAAAAAAAAACAGTTTTCATGTGCTTTGGGCTAGGCTTCAGTCGTCGACATGGACACGTGGCTGTAAAGAGCTATTATAACGGGCTGGAGGGGTGCAGAATGCAGATCCTTTTCTTTATGACGATATGGAAGGCTTTTATCAGGCCGTACTAATAAAGATAGGGACATCTCCGGGTCAAGTAAATGCTGCCAAATTATAGACATCCACGTCGCTGGTCCGAATAATTTTTTTTTAAATATAAAAAATATTAAAAACATGAAGAGTTTCTTAATTGGTTTATTAATTGTTTAATAAGTTAATTTTAATGTCTCATGATTTAATTTTTAATTTTACTTAATTTTTTAATTAATTCAAATAAAAATTAAATTAATTAATTTTATTAGTCTAAATATAATTTTATAATGAATAAAAATATAATCTAACTTTTAATAAAATATTAAAATAATAATTTCTTAAAAAATTATTAAAAAAGTAACAGATTTGATTAATCTCAATCCCAATAAAACATGTCATAAGCTATATAGGTTTAATAATCTTTTTATAAATAATTTTTTTAATTGCATGTGAAAACAGTAATCCAGAAATAGATATGTATTTAAAATAATAACAATCTTATAAAAAACAATAAAAAATAAAGTATACAGTTTATTTTTTAATTAATTTAATATTAAAAAAGTTAAGGAATTTTTAAAAAAAATGAAAGGATAAAGAAAACAAAAATATCATATCTGTTTAGTGAATAAATTCATCAATCTAGCACGCCGAACATGTTACCCGATTATAGAATATAGCGGAATTATAACCTGTCATTGTTTGCTTGAGCCCTCGCATCGGGTTCTCCTTCCCGGCACTGGACCAGTCACTAAGTGAATGTGCAACTATCAAACCATCTGTTTTTCTATTCGGTCTGTCTTCACAGCAGCCAACTAATCTAAACTACTAATCTACAAAACAATTATTAGAAAAGAAGTTCCTCCCCGTTTTCATAGCACATAGCTGTTTATCTCCTTACCCCAACCAAGTGCTCTCGCCGCCAGTAATGCTCGGTATTGATCTCCTTACCCCAACCAGGTGCTCTCGCCGCCAGTAACGCTCGATTCCCACCTCCCGCCTCTCCATCCTAGCGGCAGAAAGTTATGCCACACAAGAAAAGGGTTGGGAGCCCACCCACCCCCCGAGATTGGGGATTATGCAAGCAAAATGAATTAATTAACAAAACTTCCATCTCAATCCTTTAACTTTTTGAAAAAAGTTGTGAGAAGTTACAATTAATAATTGTGTTTGTTATCGAGAGATAAAGAGAACCCTTCTCAAAAGCAAGAGAACATGCGATTCTTTTTTTTTTTCTTCATGATTTGATCTGGTATGAGAAAAATGATGAAAAGAATCCACAATTATATGTTTTATGTTAAAAACACTGTTTATACTAAGAGAATCGAACACTAGATATGATATAATACCCACATTCCATGATTCGAAAAGCTTTCTCACACAATAAATGCAAGAATTTCAATTAAGATCATGTTGCATCCTCTAACAGTTCACTTTAGCTCTATGTTAGAACTTGGTAGTTAGAAGTCGGTTGACCTTTGTCGTGTTAAATATATAAAATATGGGTAAATGCTTATATTTTCAGGTTTAAAAGTTGTGTTGTGGAGTGAACATGTTTGTGTCTGAGAAGTATAGGTCTTGGAAATAAACATTATTCCTCCCCCTGATTTAGACTTTAGAATTCGGGAATTATTTGAATGATATATAATTTTCTTTGTATCTATATTTTGTGCTTGATGTCCCTGTTAGACTTTTAATTTTTTTTTTTGCCATCCTTATTATGTTTTGTTGTTTTTGTGGTTTTTTTTGTTCACAATTTAATTTGTTGCTATTAATTCTTTCATTTTAATAAATTTATTCAATTACAAAATTATTTATTACAACTTATAACAAGTTTTTGGCTAATTTATTGAGCTAAAAACTTAGTTCTAATTAAGCTCAATCTTAAAAAATTAGTAATATGCACTTAACTCATAAATATCAATAATATCCTTAAAATTTTTAGCCCAACTTGATATGTTTGACTTGCCTTGATCTAAAAAAAAATTGAATGAATTAGGTTTATAATTTATAAAATATAAGGACTTAAGTTGGATATATTCATAAATACTTTTTTTCCATCCATACACAATAATATAAAAATTTAACTTAAATTAGAATATTCTTTATTATTACTGGTACGAGATTCTTTTAGATAATTACTTTAGTATTTAATTAATCATGGTAAAAAGTGTGTATCTTATTAATTTTTCTTTGTGTTTATATACTTCGCATATTATTAAAGTTATCTTTACATGTGGTATCTTAGCCTTCTTCTTATTATATTGATATTTTACATGTGGTATAATATCCTCCTCCTCCTCATTATTATATCGATCAGTGTTCTAGATTCGTGACTATTGTATACAATTTCTCAGAATAATTCACCATGGTTCTGCAACTGATGGTAGATTGTATATATGTCTTCATGGTGACAATAGTCTATTTGAAATCCAATGTTTTTATAGTCATTTTGTCAGTGAGAAAAGAAAGAAGATTTAGGCCATGACTTATCAATTAAAATGCTAACTCATATCATTGTAGCTACTTTCCGCCCATTCTTACTTTTAAGTTTTCAACATTTTAATGACAATCAATTATTGTGGATCCCATGGGGTGCAGATTAGAAACTAAGAACATGGATCCGTGTAACCAGATAAATATTGATTAGTCATCTAAATGAGTTACTAATTCCCTGTCTTAGTTGCAGTAGAATTGTTAGACATTCGACACAACATCTATGCATGATCAACTTACCATTAACTTGGGATATTGAAAAAAATCGAAACACGTTGTTTTACGAATGCAATGTGGCTAACATAAGCATGCATAATTGTTTGTATATTTGGATATTGTCATTCTTTTTGAAGAATTAATAAATATTTTAAGATTTATTAATATACTTATCTGTAGAAAATTATTAAAGAACGATCATAACATGGCTTACACGATTATTACGATATATCAATTTAAAGCTCATAGTAGATAATTAAAGATGTTATGTTGAGATTATGATGTTAATTAATTTAGAAATAGCCATGACATGTTGAGTTATTTTGCGATTAGCTTTAAGGTAAAATATTTTCTGAAAACCATAAAGGGATAATTAATTTGTTCATTTTTGACTATTTTAAAGGTCTGCATAAATATATTATAGAAACAACAGACATTGTTGTGCCATTAAAGATTTTTTATAACACATACAAGAAAAAATGAACTCTCTCTTTGTAAAATATGATCCTTCTGCCAGTGATTTTAACTAAACTTTCAGATAGATTCAACCGATCAACAGTAATAATAAATAAATTTACAACTCCATGATTTAGACCTGTCACCCCATTCATTCAAGATCATGATTGAGATGATGCCTTATCAAGTGGGCCAGTGAATAGACGTTAACACGTAAGAGAATGGAAAAAATAACAATCCATTCTTATTAGTTTAGTCTTGATGATGAAAGATAAGAAGGGGCAAAAAAAAAAATCAAATCTTTTACAGAGACAGTTGGCACACGTGTGGTGCTAATCATGTTTAGCACCAAGCCCCCTTGTCAAAGCAATAATTCACCCCATCTTAGCCTCTTCCCCCACGAAACCAAACACACAAATCCAGAGTGCCATCTTTTCTTTAATCCCTCTTCCAAAATCCACACATTTAAAATTTCTCTTCGAGATCAACCCATACACTTGTTTACGAACATGGGCTCTTTTAGGCTTGGAAAAAGCCTGTGGTGGGCCACCCCGCTCGTGTAATGCATGAGAGCCTGGGTCCACCATTCTCCTTTCAAGCCCGGAGCAAGCAGGGGGGAGAAGAAAGAGAGAGCACAGTGTAATGAGTTTCTCACATGCAGTTGGACATTGCTATGTCACCGACCAATGAGATTCAAAGCTAGACCCTATGAAAATGAAAATGAGAGGATTAAACTGTCATCTGAAAATCAAATTTTAAAGGGTGAAATAACTACTTAGGTCCCCACTTCGGTGAATCAATAATTGCTGCAATATTTTTTTATAAAGACGAAAGGAAAGGAGAAGCGTAGCAAAATATAGCGAAAATAAGCACTTCCTTTATCTATTTATAGACTCCAATTAGTCCACTGCTTCCCCAGCATTAGTACCAGTAAGCTACAACAATGGCTTCTGAGAAAGTTGAGACTGTTATTGCTGGAAACTACGTGGAAATGGAGAGAGAAGAGGGGAGTTCCAAGTCTACTGAGAGCAAATTCTCAAATTTTTTATGGCATGGTGGTTCAGTATATGACGCTTGGTTTAGCTGTGCTTCGAATCAGGCAATATATTCAAGCATGCTTACAGGATTTTCTGGTTTCAATGCCATCTTGCAAGAAATATAAATACATCAACACACACACACATACATGTTTAATTTCTTCTTCTTCTTTTTTTGAATTGTAGGTCGCGCAAGTTCTCCTCACATTGCCCTACTCATTTTCACAACTTGGCTTGTTATCCGGAATCCTGTTTCAACTTTTATACGGCTTGATGGGAAGCTGGACTGCTTACCTTATTAGTGTTCTTTATGTTGAATATAGAACTAGAAAAGAGAGAGAAAAGGTTGATTTCAGGAATCATGTAATTCAGGTAATATATTCTAGCTATACACTTGAATATTCAAATTAGTATATCTGGACTATGCTAACTGATAAGTCGTGTCGTAGAACTTTTATGTACAATATATATAGTGCCAAAACAATACAGAAACTAGAGAGAGAGAAAAATAAAGTTTCTATTTTAGTCTTGTCAAGTGTTCTTTAAGTTTTTTTGTTTTTGAACTTAATGGTGTTGTTTGCAGTGGTTTGAAGTTCTTGATGGGCTGCTAGGGAAATACTGGAGGAATATCGGCCTCCTTTTCAACTGCACTTTTCTTGTATTTGGTTCTGTCATTCAGTTAATTGCCTGTGCAAGGTATCCTTACATATTCATCAATCATCATGATATAAACTTTTTTCTTCTGCCCTATTCGGTTGAGATGATTTCATCATAAACAAACAGCACTCATCCTTCTTTTTTCACTAACGTTTCGCAGCAATATCTACTACATAAACGATAATCTAGACAAGAGAACCTGGACCTACATCTTTGGAGCGTGCTGTGCAACTACTGTCTTCGTTCCCTCATTTCACAACTACAGAATTTGGTCATTCTTAGGCCTTATGATGACCTCTTATACCGCATGGTATATGACAATTGCTTCCCTAATCCATGGACAGGTTGGTTGCATATTCTATCTTTGATTAATTAGCAGTGTTATTCAGCTTAAAAAAATCCATTTTTGGCGTGATATGCCCTTAATTTCCGCTTTCAATTTAGTATTTTCTTTAAGGTATTAACCTAACTCCCTCCCCCGCCACCATTTTATTGAAGATTGAAGAAGTGAAACACTCAGGTCCAACCACAATGGTTCTGTATTTTACTGGGGCTACCAACATTCTTTATACCTTTGGTGGGCATGCTGTCACAGTGTGAGTGATGACTCCATATATATATAATGGCATATACAAATATACTTTATGATAATGATGGGATTGATGTATAAATGCATATATGGACCCACATGTAATTACTGGAAAGAGTTTTCTCAGTAAGAGAACATCTTTCCTGAAAAAGCTGGCACACCAACTTTCTGATTACTTTATACAACTCTCCATTTGGTTTGCAAAGAAGCGATAAACTTAAAAATATAACCATACCATCATTTTGGAATTTAAGTTGACCATCTTGATCACCTTCATACAGAAGCATTAATGCACAGTACTCCATACGTCTGCCCGTGCACGCCTGTGTGTATATGCACAGATGTACCAGAAATTAAATTTTGATTGATGAGACTGCGTGATTGTTAATGTAGGGAAATTATGCATGCGATGTGGAGGCCACAGAAGTTCAAGCTAATATACTTGATAGCAACACTTTATGTTTTAACCTCGACACTACCATCAGCTTCTGCTGGTTACTGGGCATTTGGGGGCTTGCTACTTACTCATTCTAATGCTCTCTCTTTGCTACCGAAGAATGGATATAGAGATACTGCTGTCATACTCATGCTCATTCATCAGGTTAATTGATTACCGCTTCTGTCCAGTGTGCCTACGAAGTTTTTTATAACTTCACCAGCATGGCTTCGATTAATTCCTGATCGGAACAGGTTTCTAATCTGAGTCGGATCTGGTTGAAGTCTTATATGTTCATGTCCTTCATTTGACACTTTATTTTCATATTTCTTGGCAGTTCATAACATTTGGATTTGCCTGCACCCCACTATACTTTGTGTGGGAGAAATTCATAAGGGTTCACGACACGAAGAGTGTGTTGAAGAGAGCTCTGGCTAGGCTTCCCGTGGTGATACCAATTTGGTTCCTCGCCATCATCTTCCCTTTCTTTGGACCTATCAACTCCACTGTCGGATCTCTTCTTGTCAGCTTCACTGTCTACATAATTCCATCATTAGCACACATGATCACTTTCTCTTCAGCGTCGGCTCGAGAGGTTGGCGATCTTAATTTCCCTTTCATCATCATTAGTTAAAGCAAGTTATTAATAATCTCTTAATTCATTGTGTTTTCACAGAATGCTGTGGAGAGACCGCCCCCATTTCTTGGAGGTTGGGTGGGCTTATATTGCGTGAACATTTTTGTGATGGTATGGGTTTTTGTTGTGGGATTTGGATTTGGAGGATGGGCGAGCATGCTCAACTTTATACGTCAGATCGATTCATTTGGCCTCTTCACCAAGTGCTACCAGTGTCCTCCCCACAAGGCTTGATTGTTGGATTCCCCTGCTTTCAGAAAAGAAAGGTTAACAAATTAAGATACTTACGCAATTGTGTAAAGAGAGATCGGCATTTGCAACTCCCCCCTCCCCTTGCAAGGGCTATTGTTGATGTTTTTTGAAAAGGTGCGATGGCCATCATGGCCATCCCTCCTTGTAAAGAAAGACCACTTGCGTGTTGATTAATCTTTCTCTCTTTTAAGAATGCAACTCCCTTGGTTTTTGAGGGTACATCACTCTCTTCCCATACAAGTAGCTATGATTTTATCCCATCAAATCTACTTAGAATATTTCTAACATTGATGGCTAATTTTTTCATGGAAAGAAATCTATTGATTCATCTGTTTGTGCGAAAAAGCGTGATGTGCTACAGGATGACCCCTTGCACACCATGTTGTGAGGGCCATTGCAAGGTGTTGCGTTAAACCAGACAACTGTAAACATCGGCCGCAAAGTCTGGGGCTATGTTCATGGACCCAAATGTGCATGGAAAGGAAGGGCATAATTTTATTATCCGTTTAATCATATTTGATTCGAAAATTAATCTTCCAAAGATTTAGATCATCAAGTCAAATCTCTCATCAATTATATAAAATATATAAAAATCACAAGAGTAAAGAATTATTTTTTCTTTTAATAAAAAAAACACCGAAACCATGAATGTTAAATAACGTTGTCTCTTTTTATTTGAGGAGCATATGCCTTTTCATTTAAAATTGATTTTTTATATATATTTCTTAACCTTAATTCTTAAACATCTTGTAACTTTGTACTTTTGTAACCTTTTTATTTCGTAAAATTTCTGAAACTCTATATTTTAAATATATATATTATTATTATTTTCCCCTGCCAGTCTTTGGGTTATGTCGCCTCGCCCCTTAATCAACTTTAATATTTCTTTTCGTTGCTCCGATTGCCTATACTTTGCATTCCTCCTCCTTTAACCAAGCAACACGCCCTCTCTGAACTTTAAAAAAATCCAAGACATATGAAGAATCCCAAATCCAACATCTTCCTCGTCCTTTCGAAGAAAATAGCTTTTTATCTTTGTAGTCCCCTCGCATCCCCAGAAAACTCTCAGCTTGTCATCAAATCAATAATTAAAAATGGCAATTGCAAGATTACGCAGATTCTTTGACAACTAAAATATCCTCCCACCATTAGAAATCTGTGTTGTAATTAACTTGGCTATGAATTCGTCCGTGGTTTGGGTGGAGGTTGAGGGTGGTGAAGCTTTTAAATAGGGTGGTGTTTAAGGATGGAGCTAGAAATTTTCCCCCAGTTATTAAATAAATACATGAATTGTTTTAAAAATTAGTTATTAATTTATGTATATGAATTTTTAAAGTAACTGTGTAATTTTAATTTAAATATACTATCTAAAATATTAAAAAATATCTAAAATATTAAAAAAAATATTTGAAGATCCATAAAATTAAAGTGAAAGTAAAAATAAAGTTATTATTGAAGTGATATCTTTCGATATTTTGTGAAATATAATTAATTAATAATCGAATCTGAATTGATATTGTAACAACCCCTCAACTGGGATAAAATAACAATCTCATGTCAATTAAAAATAAAGTAATTAAATTTTTTCCTTCTCAATGCCTTCTTCCTTCACTTGATTCTTCCTTAGATTAATATTTTATAAATTGAATTTTATAAGTTTACAAGGTTATTCTTTCACTTTTTTAAATTTTTTTCTTTAATTTTTTTATGTTTTCCCTTACTTTTCTCTCTTGCTTTTTCTTTTTTTGTTCTTTTTCTATTTTGTTTTTGCTCAGTCGTCAACATATAAAAGGAAGGAAGAATTAATTTATTTTATTTTTTAATAAAAAATAATTATTTTACTTTTAATGAGTCGTTTTGCTTATATTTGACAGTTTTTTTAGCATTACCAAGCTTCAATCATCCTAAAATTTTAATTAAATTTTATTCAATATATTTTAAGATTCCATGTAAAATTTCAGCTCGATAAAATAAAGTAATTAAATTTTTTCCTTCTCAATTCCTTCTTCCTTCACTTGATTCTTTCTTAGATTAATATTTTATAAATTGAATTTTATAAGTTTACAAGGTTATTCTTTCACTTTTTTAAATTTTTTTCTTTAATTTTTTTATGTTTTCCCTTACTTTTCTCTCTTGTCTTTTCTTTTTTTTTTCTTTTTCTATTCTGCTTTTGCTCAGTCGTCAACATATAAAAAGAAGGAAGAATTGATTTATTTTATTTTTTAATAAAAAATAATTATTTTACTCTTAATAAGTCATTTTTTTTATATTTAACAGTTTTTTAGCATTACCAAGTTTCAACCATCCTAAAATTTTAATTAAATTTTATTCAATATATTTTAAGATTTCCTGTAAAATTTAACGACCTGATGATTCCACTCAAGCCCTTACCATGACTCTGCCCTCGGTGGTGTTGCTCCATTTTGCAATTGGATTGGGTTTATTCGTTTTGCAATCTGCAACAGGAAGGAGTTGTGGGTGTTGGATTTCATTTTTGCTCGATTGGGTTTGAATTTCTTATTGATTCTTCGTAATAGAGAAGATGAAGATAACAATTTTGTTGAAGTTTCTTGTTATTTCTTTTATACGTCCATTCATTCCTTCCAATCGATCCATTTCCATTTTATAACTGTTCAGATAAAGATCCTTAACGAACTCCAAGCTTCTAACCTAGAAATGGTGCATCACAGTGGTCTCTCCTGATAAATATAAGGTTTGGTTACTGGTCATTTGATGTGCCTCTCACATGCACTCTTAGGTCCTCTTACATAGCTAAAATTGAAAGCAGACATGGTCCAATGTGGTCTGTCTCCTAGAGGACAAATGAAATGAACAACACGACTTGGAAATGCATTCGCTTTGTGATTGGTTGGAGTAGCTGAGTGTAACATAAATTATCGGCGACAGCAAGAAAATTAGCGGGTATTAATTAACCGAAGCTAATTATGATTGGAAAAGTACTGTTTATATAGATTTACGTGCACCGTTCACTGAAACGGTGTGAGATGATTTTGCTTCTCTCATTACAAAAAATCCTTAAACGATTATTGAAGTTATTAAAATCTTTTCAGACACCTCATTAGTTATTAAAAAGTTAATTAAAAATAAATGTGTCTTTTCTGAAATTTTAAGCACCGTGAATGATTACATTGTCATTAAAGGTAATTTTTTTAAATTTGGCAATAAAAGGGTTTCTGTCTTCTATCCTTTTTATCTATAGTACAATAATAATTTTATACTTTGTTCCAAAAATTTAAAGCTTGTGATGAGGGTTTTTTTAGTCCTTTAACTTGAAGTTTTTTTTTAATTATCAAGTAAACAGAGAACCATCTAATTTTCTAATAAATATTAAATATTATTTAAATAAAAAAATTATTATTACATGCATTGTATATACTAGCATATAAAAGACATTCGTATCTAAAATATGTATAGTGTATTCTTACTACCAAAACCCCCTTCAATTGTGTCATTGTAAGGGTAACAACATCCATTTATTTTCATGGTGACATTTATTTTGATGGTGACACTTGTGATTGATGATAATACAATTTATTGTTTGAAAAACTTTATTTTTTCTGTTTTTTTTTAAATTCACTATAGCTATCTAAAATTTCAAAATTGTTCTTTGATTTGAGGAGAATTCTAATTTGATTTTTTTTTAATTTTTATTATTAACTCTTTCATAAAATTTTAATTTATTTTTAATTATATAATTTGATTTTAATTTATAATACGTTATTTTTTTAATGCGGTACTTATTTTATGTGATGTGGGCTGTTATTAAAAGCGAAGGCCTTGTGGTTTTGTGGGTCACAAACATCTAGAAAAGAGTATGGGCCCGTGGAATTGGTGGGCTTATAACGACCATCAACCTTTAAGGCTACAGTGACTTTGAATCTGACAATAGATAATGGTCAATGCATGGACAAAAGCTCCAAAGAGCAATCAATACTATTACTGATTACCACTGGACACGTACTCTGCAACTCAAAAGCAAATATTCGACTTTCAAAACCTTATCCAAAACCATCTCGTGGACAATAAACTACTTCCGAAGAAGCGATGGTGTGCATGGCAAGGGAGGGTGAAAAGAGGCAGTGCAGCACTGAACAAACAAGAGAGCAAATAATTGGAAGGGGGAACTGTCATTCGATCGAAGATGCACTAAGAACTGATTTTTTTTGAAAAAATATTTGACGTAAAAATATTATTTTAAAAAATCGATAAAATAATAATTTTTTACCTTATTGCATTTTCAAAACATAATATTTACTAAATAATGATATAATTATTGTGTTTCAATATATATATATATATATGTATATAAACATATTATGTTTTAAAATTACAATAACTTACATGTCATGAAATTTAAATGAACTCTGACCAATTTATTTAATGTCATAAACCACGACATAAAAGAGGCGCCATTTTCGACAAAGCTTTTTGCATGTTTGAATTCACCATTTCTTTTGATTTTTCCATGCTAAATGCCCAGTTTGTCCATAAAAACTATTTGACCAGTCACTGATCAGTTGGAGACCTTCACATTTTTTAAGAACTCTTCAAGACAAGGAATGTCAGGTCACTGTCGTGGAATGTTTGAATTATTTTTCTTCTTTCTTTCTCTAATATCAATGAATTTGGCTATTTACCAAGATATTGCTTTTGACCAGCAACCGCGACTTTCCTGGATCAGCGGGGACGTCCCTAATCCTCATGGAGTGGTCGTGAAGATCGGTGTTCCTTTTCCTTTTTTCTTTCTTCCCCTTAAAG
This sequence comes from Populus euphratica, assembly GCF_000495115.2. Classification (NCBI taxonomy): domain Eukaryota; kingdom Viridiplantae; phylum Streptophyta; class Magnoliopsida; order Malpighiales; family Salicaceae; genus Populus; species Populus euphratica. Next base: position 25,027 of record NW_011500992.1, on the reverse strand, counting down.
ATCAAATCAGCGAGGCAATAGCATAGTGTAGCTTCTTCGTACAAATGTGAAAAAAGTATAGTAGGCTTTAAAGAAACATCGCAAAACATTTTGAATATTTAATTAATTGCTATGCATTGATATGTTTTACTACTAAAACTGAGAGCATACAAGAGTAGGACACTGCAATTATAAATATATAAATCTCAATTCTCATCATATTCTATGATCCGAAAGGTAAAAAGTACGTACAGAAGCAATGAGAGTTCGACTTGATTCAAATTATATATAGGAGAAAGGATAGAGCAGCCTCTCATTCGTTATACCATGATGAACAATGAAAACATATGCATGAATCGTAATGTTGAAGAGTTAGCTAGCAAGAACTTGCCAGCTTGACAAATGCGATGACTGTTACATGAAGCACCGATGAAAAGAGAAAACAACATCATCTACTAGACAACAACAATATAATAAGTATCAAGTGAATTAAACTTTACTGTATGCATGCATATTGTAAGCTTGTAGAGCAAGAATCAAATCTTGATCAGGGATCGTCTAAATCAAGCCTATAGTGTAGATAAGGTACACGGGTGTGGGTCCTCCATCGTCACTTCTAACAATCTGACACAACTCATGTGATGTGAATCAACTTGCATCGCCAAGTAGCTGGACTCGCTTGATTGTCTCGACCATGTATCCAGACCCTAGACCCATGCATATTTGTCGTTTGATGTTGGTATCGGATTTTATGAAGTAATAAGTTTCTATTTTCAAAATTAAGTGAAGTCTAGAATTTAACCAAATTATCTGGGCAATATGACCTAGCTTACTGAGTGTCAATAGCCGTGGCAAGCATTTATAGCCACGTTAGGTCATAGGCAAAAAAATATTCAGGACCCTGGAAAATGGAAACTACTTCTATGCCTGTTTTGGGGGATTTCATGCAGTTGAATTTTTATGAAGAGGCTGTAGAGTTATTCATTCTGGTATTTTTCTGTGCGTTTGCATGTGCATGGTACCAAATCACTAGCTGACCAGTAGTAAAGAAGTGACTCGAAATTAATTCCCTCGAAATTCCTCAAGACTGAGTACAGCGGCTCGTGTTCAGATAAAAGCTGAGCTCATGGATGGCTCTGTTGGTCAGAACTATTGGGGTTCATGGAAGTTTCTCCTGATATTTTATGGCTGCCTACTTCTAAAGACGCAACTTTCGTCATGGTTCTTCAGGACTTGTCCCTGTCGAAGCGTTTTGTTTTTTGCAATTATATTTACTGAATAATAGTTGCCATTAAACCGGAACACCAATTAACCAAGGAACCCCAGTCTCCCACAAGCGTAAAATCCACCCCAAGAATAAAGGTCAAAAGATATAGCAGAGAGAGAGAGAGCAAGGAAAGTACTCTGGAAAATCTATCTAATTAGTAACAACAAAAGACTTCTCACATTGCCCTCCGTTCTTATAGAGCATTAAATACACTTGAGGAAGAGAGCATGCTGGCAGCCATATCCAAAATCAAAGCAACTGCAAGGTACAAAGCAAGTCAAGCTGATTGAGTTCTCCCATCTACCAAAAGTCTCAATAGAGGTTCCCATGTATTGAGATTTTACTCAATTAATTCCTATCATCTACAAACATGACTCCCGCGAGCCTTCCCCATTTCAGCAAACATCGGAGACTCTGAAAAATATGTGCGAGCTAAAAAATACAACCACATGCCCTCTTAACAACAATATGATCTACAATTTCAGCGTCGAAAGATCTTTATTGATGACGCCAAAATTAATGTTTTAGAAAGCATCAATTTTGCACCATCAAATCTAATAACAACGGGATTAATTAATTCAATCAACCCTCAATTAAGTATCACAGTTTGTGACAAATTTATGGTTAACTCCAAGGTAAAAGGCCAGCTAGATGAACCAGCCATTCTCAACTCACAGATTTGAGTAAAAAGAAAAGGATAAAGAAAAGCAAGCAATTAATTCTCAATTTCGTTTCGTTTCTCATATGGAGCAGAAATGACACAGGCAAGCTACTAACACACACCTGTATGCTACTAACTCGGGGATTTCTTCAAAGAAAACCAAAACAGGCCTGTATGCTAAGTTGTTAATTATTAACCAAGATTGCTCCCAAAAAACCTAGGGGGTTGGGAATAAATGATAAGAGAAACAACTTTTCACCACGCCCGTTTCAGATCTATAATTAATTAAAACCACATCAAAACATTGAGCCAAGCTGCTCATGAAGTCAATCCTTATATGTGTCTCCATTCAAAGAAGCAGCATCCTGAAGTTTCACATTTCATCAGAACTCGAAACACTGTGATATCAACGCAAACAAACAAGAGGGTAAAGAAACATGGGATGTATATTGACACTTTTTTGGACAAATCAGACATGATTTCAGGAGCTAATTTTGATACTCAGGTGATGATGTCTCTCTCACACGTCAAAATCCTTATAGTCTGAAAAACACCATCATGTCAGTAGTGGAGGTTTCTAAATAATGGCCAGGAATACAAGAGAATTGGCTTTCACAAATTGGAAAAATGTGAAGTTGGGCCTTCCTTGAAACCAGCTGGCACTCGAATGAATTTCAAGGAACTAGTAAACTTTTATGATCAGCTCCATGGAATAATAGATTGCAAGCATCATTCTGTGTTTGAGACAGCATGTTACAGTTAACAAAGAAAACATAATCCTCTCAACATTATACCCTTCTTTTGTAATCATTGCATACATTCATCTGACATTATTCTTTCTCTTTGTTTTCAATAATCTCCCGTACCAGTTTGTGAATGATAAAGAACATAGACAACAAAACTGCGGATATGTCATGGAGCCAAACAGGAGATTTGGGATATTAAGACCACACACACGATACCCTTCAGGGAGTGGCTGGTCTAGCCCCGGGGGAACTCCAATCTTAGCAAATCCATTTTCAACCTTTCATAGGCCACCAAATTTTGGATAAGATTGCATGAATTCTAGCCATAAAATAAAGAATATGCATAGTCATCCGTTCACCAAATACTTATGACTATTAAGATAAAAAGTGCTATCTGATCCACAACAGAGAGATCCAAAAAAGAAGAAGCATGCCATCACTTTCAAATAGTGGCTATCACATTCACGCCCCTATAATATTTATCCAGCTTTAAATTAGGGTTAAAATTAACCGATAAAATGTGATCCATTGCATGTTAAACATAACCGATAAAAAAAGAACCTATATCTTACGCAAACAATACCAACATTACCAAATAAATATATATATATATATAAAAAAACACCCAATTAACAGAACAGGAAGCAATTCTGTTCATCTTCTATGCAGATTTGCATCCTTAATAAATGGGGATCATTGACTGAAAGAATTACTGAAAAACACCGCAGTCGTGTGATCATTGACTGAAACCACCGGCATTCTCTCACTTGTTATCAGCATTAGGACAGTCTCTCGCAAAATGCCCTTCCTCTCCACAATTATAGCATCGACCACCTCCACCACCACCAGAATATCTCCTGCCTCCACCGCCACCGTATCTCCCACCACCACCGCCACCTTCATAACAATCCCTTGCTAAATGACCGTACCGTCCACAATTAAAACAAGCACCACCGCTACTTCCGCTGCCGCCATATCCCCTACCCCTAGAGAGGCCGCCTCTCTCATACACACCCGCCGCCTCGTCCCCTTCCGCTGTAGTACCCTCTCCCGCCACCTCCACCTCGGCCTCCACGAGGAGGACGGCGAGGTCTGGAGACGCCCACGACATCAGCGGCCTTGGTGCGGCCGTCTTCTCCTGAACCGACAGAGAACTCCACAGGCTGTCCGTCGGAGAGGGTACGAAAGCCGTCGGATTGGATCGAGCTCTGGTGGACGAACAGATCCTCTCCGCCGTCATCGGGAGCAATGAAGCCAAAACCTTTCTGTGCGCTGAACCACTTGACCGTGCCAGTGGATCTCTTGGTCTCTGCCATGGAAATGACTTCCAGAAGAACCCAGAAGGTTGTCACCTTGGTTTGAGCTTGCAGTGGCTGAATGTTTGCGTTAGTGCATGTAGTATGGCGTGTGCTGTGTGTTAATGAGCGTCAGAATTTGGGGTTTTATGAGTTTGTAAAGCAGGACCCAGTTGTTGTGAGGTCGGATGATCTGGAGGGGATTCGATTGGCATATGTACATACGGTTGATAAGGGTTTAGTGTTTTATCCAATCTTGTTTTGACCACTCATATGGGGTGGCCAAGTGGGGGCTTTTCTTTCAATCCCTTTGTGCTTGATTGCCCAACCCTCAAAAATAGCCTCTTATTGAACACGTCAAGTCATCGCCACCAAATAATGAAAACAAATTAATTAAAGAATGGTTATTGGCCACTTTTCTTGTATGAAAAATATTTAATTTTTTTAGCTTTGCCTGTGCATGTAATGAAAATAAAAGACAGAAATATATAAATTGCTTAACAATTCTTCTAGCTAAATTAGTTTAGTGTAACAAAGCAATATTTGATACTTGATCTTATTTGAATTCTATATTGGTGCATTGACCTTGTATGGTGAGTTGCTTGAAGGTTAACAAGCTCTCCGTGTTAAAGGCTCTTTTCATTTAACGATAAAAATAAATGTTGGGTGTTCATATATTGAATATCCTCGTGTTTTCATTACGTGTGCATGAAAGGTCATGTTGTCGTTAAGATTTTACAATGTGATTTTTGATAGAAAGATTAATTAGTATTTGAATAAAGTAAGCTCTTTCCTAGGTGCTATTTGTTGGAAAGCTGGAGAGTTGGGCCGGGGGGGTCTCTATATTTTTATATAGCGACTCTCTGCGATGTCATGATGCGCGCATTCTACAATTTGTTCATTAAATCATTCATTGTTATCAGTTAATATGGCTTTGATTCATGAATTCTTGGTTTTAACTAGCAGGATGTTTCATTTTGGAGAGGTTGTTAGATGGAAATGCAACATCATCAACAGATCATGCTGGGGATGTGAAAGAGACGGACAAATATGATGAACAAGGGCAGACTAAAAAGTATGATGATCATCTGACACCAGCTGGGAAGCGATATCACCAGCGATGGGGAAAAATTGATCCCCAGAGGATGGCCTGAAAATCTCATCGCAGGAATTCAATGAATAACTAGCGAATCCAAGTGAGCATATCACCACATTCCTGAAGTGGGACCTGGTTAGTTTGTTTCTATAATTTGTGAGTTTTATACACTTTTTGAAGAACTGGGAACAATAAGCTTTCATCAGTTAAAGCCATGCGTATTGATTGAAATCATGACGTTTGTCAGTTATTTGTAAGTTTTAAATCCCGTCTGCTTTACTGTGATGGTTTGTGCAAGGAGCTTTCTTTGAAACTTTGGTTTGGTCTGTGGGCATTTAAATGAACTCTGCAACAAAGATTAATGCACAGTTTGATGTCTCACCAATTGGATCTTTGCCTCTGTAGAGCTATCCAAAAAATTCTATTCAGTTTTGGAAAAAATCCCAAATCACTAAAAATTTCAGCCAGTGGATTCCCAATTTCTTATTTATGGTGATTACACATACGAGTTGTTTCTTGAATGAGTGTGCTTTTTAGTTCATAATGCTTCGCGGTTGGTTGGCCTGGATTTAATAAATAAATAAATAAAATTTATTGGTTCAAACTTGATTAATTAAAATAACATAAATAAAAAACACGAAAATAATAAACAAATTAAAGGAAAAAAAATGATAACATAAAAAATATAAAAAAAAACTCTACCCAAGTTCATTTGAATCAGCATGCGAAATTTGAAAGCCAGGGCTACTACCACTCCACAACAGCAACATAATTAACCTCTCTCAGGGCCACGTACCAATTTTGTTTGCGAATAACGTAGGAGCCCTTGTTGGTGAGAAGAAAGACAGCCACAACCAAGATTTACAAGTGAGTTAACACGAGTGGGTTAGCACTTGGTGCCTGCAGAGATTGGATGCGAGTTCTTGGGCCATTGAACTTCCATTCAATTATCACGCATATCGACTTATTTTGTTACTTTAAGGAAACATGTCGTCCTCATTTTTTCAAACTCGATATTATTATCAAGTCCAGCCCCGTAAATCGGAGGTTGTCTTCGGGGCATATTCATAAATTTTGATACAAACGAGTCGCATGAAAACTTCAAGGAAGCCCACATCGAATGCCTTCTATTGGGCCTATATTAGAGACCATGAGCTATGAATGGAATCAATGTCTATGCTAGCAGGGTAATTATTGCAGCACCTAGAGGCGTTCCAAAAAAAACATCTTAGCCAAATTTGATTTTTTTTAGAATTATATGTTAATTGTTTTGATGTGTTGATATAAAAAATATTTTTTTAAAATAAGAATATTATTTTTTTATATTTATCAAGTAAAAAATATTTTGTTCTAGAAATAAGAGTTGTAAATAGCCATTAACATCCCCAGCGTGGGGCCGTGTCTATATATAAATCGCCGCAAAAATTAACGGCAACAGCTGTTGCACCGTCTGACCCTCCATAACTATCGTTTTCTTCTTCTTGTTCCGTTTTCTTTTTGCCGTCAGGTCTCGTCTCATGATCCTTGCATGAACATTGCTCTTATCAGTTGAAGTTTACTTTAACGTCAAAAAAGGCCATGGAAAGCAAGCTGCACTTTATAGAGGAACTTTTAGCAATTTCATTTGCTGTTAGAACTTAAGCAGAGTCAAATCAGTGTGGGGCTCTGCATGCCTTTTATTATATTATATATTTTGAGTGTGGTTTTAATTATTTTTTAAAGTATATTTTATTTTAAAATATATTAAAATATTTTTTATTTTTTAAAAATTATTTTTAATATTAATATTTTAAAATGATTTGAAAACATAAAAAAAATATTAATCTGAAGTAAACATAAATTTTTTATTTTTTTAAAAAATATTTACAAATAATGCATAAAATTATTGAAGTCTATGCCAAAACAAATAAATAAATTATTGAAGCGCACGTGGCTGATACTGATAGTGACAATTCCCTTTTGGTTTTTTAGGACTTAGAAAGTACAGTTAGCTTTTATCGTTTAGCTAGGATGTTGGAACTGATGTAAGATAAATTCTCACAATCCCCTCTTTGGTTTTTTAGTACTTAGAAAATACAATTAGTTTTTATCGTTTAGCTAAAATGTGGGTACTGATGTAAGATAAATTCTCACAATCCCCTCTTCTTTTTTTCAGTACTTAAAAAATAAAATTAGTTTTTATCGTTTAGCTATAATGTTGCTATCCCCTCTTTGGTTTTTTAGGACTTAGAAAGTACAATTAGTTTGTATCGTTTAGCTATAGTGTTCATGCCGATGTAAGATAAATTTGATTAAATTCCGCAATTAACACACAAAAAAAAAACCAATAAATAAATATAGGAGCAAAATTTTTTAGTGAAATAATATAGTTATTTTTAAGTATAACAAAATAATTATTACATTTTAAAATAATGTTATTTAGTAAATATTATATTTTTAAAACATGATAGAGTAACACTGCGCTATTTCTTCCTTAATTAATTGACTAATTTATAATGATTAGTAAAATTACTTGATTGATTTTAAAAATAACATGAAAAATCTTGAAATTGTCAAAAGTGAGGTTTTTTAACGAGATTTTTAATATCTAAAGAACTGATGGTCCGCTTAGCGATACGTTGGCTGCTATAGAGGAAATGACCTCTAGAAAATTCTGTAAAAATTTGAGTATGATCTAAAGGTTAAATCAAAAGTTATGACCTTTTTAAGCTATTGTTATAATATGGCACAACAAAACCTTCTTTTGGGCCTTAACTTGTTTTAGTTGTCTATAAATACATCTGCTAGGCGGGGATGATCATATTTGGTTTTGTTCGGTTTTTATAAAAAAAATAATCAAATCAAAATTAAAAAAAACTGAAATCGAACCGAAACCTGTCCAAACTAACTGGTTCCGGTTCAGTTTGGTTTTTTAGGATAAAAACCTGTTTAAACCAGTTTGGCTTGATTTTTTCTGATTTGGCTCGGCTTTTTTCTGGTTTTTTTGGATTGGGTTCGATTTGGTTTTTCTGGTTTCATGCTTATAAAACCGAAATCAAACTTAACTGGTTGGTTTTTTCAAAATTTTAATCCATTTAATTGATTTTTTTATGGTTTGGTTTTTTCGGTTTTTTTTTTGTTTTCTCGGTTTAATCTATTTTTTAAATTTTTTTGCTCATCCCTACTGCTAGGCCATCCATATAATTTATTTGAGACAAATCCTCATTTATATGCGGCAGATTCACACTTGACTGCTCAAAATCGCATATTAATATGCGAAAGATAACTTTTTGACATTTTTATTTTTTAGTCTACAAGTTATATATATATATATATATATTAAATTTTAAAACATATTTGGAGAATTTTTTTATAAAATTATAATTTTTGTGTAAAATAATCAAGTAATTAATATAACTAGATATAACCGGTCTAGTTAAGGCTGAATATTAGAATTTGACATATCTTGCTTTTAAAGCACAATTGGGTATATATATATATATATATTAAATTTTAAAACATATTTGGAGAATTTTTTTATAAAATTATAATTTTTGTGTAAAATAATCAAGTAATTAATATAACTAGATATAACCGGTCTAGTTAAGGCTGAATATTAAAATTTGACATATCTTGCTTTTAAAGCACAATTGGGTCAAGTTGTGCTATTTCACTAATTTTTTTTAATGATATTATCATGTTAGATTTTTATGTTTACTATGCTAATTTTATATAAAAAATCTAATAAATTTAGCTTCAATATGTGGTATTTTTGTGTTTTAAAAATATTTTTTAAAAAATTAATATATATATATATATATTTTTTAAAATAATATTTTTTTAATATTTTTAAATTATTTTAATATGCTTACATCACATCTTGTCGAATCTCTTACGCACTACTTTCTATTGTCAACCTTACTATTTTGATGGAACGCATAAATCTTCATGTTTGATGAGGTGATTGACGGCCAATGTGGTCATGCTGGTCGTGAGATTAGATTTGCCCACGGATTTCTTTTAATTTGTTTATAAAGTCGTATCCTTCTTTCTGATCTTGCTTATTATATTTTTATTTTGATATGATTGCAATTATTTTTTTTTATAAACAATTGCTAATCTCGTCAACCTCTTCTATGTCAGCCTTTACATCACATCTTGTCGTTTCTCTTGGTTTTACATTATGTGGTCAAAACGTTGTTTATGCCAATCTTGTAGTTATTGTACTGGAACGAATTCTTGCAACTTGGAGTTGGAGTCATGGATCATGAAACTATTGAGGCGGAACCCGATCTGAGTGGTTCATTTTGCCAGACAAGCAGTGTGGGCTCTCCAGTGACTCAACGCTCTTTAAGTTTACCACGCAGCTTATCATTCGAGGTAGATGATGATACTGAAAGTGAAAATGTATCAGAGACTGGTAGTGGCAGCATCAGGTTATCCATTGACAAGGGATTAGAAAATGAAATGGCGGTTCCCATTTCAGAGGACATTTTATTACGATCCCATGGGTCCCGGACTCACGATTCCACAGCCTTGAATACTAGATCCCCAGTGTCACTTTTGCCAGGAGAAATCTTATCTCCTATATCGATTGATGTGTTGGTCTGCTCCGAGGAAAAACAAGAAGTGAGAATTCATTTGATCATTTGCATGAATTTCATTATTGTTGACAGGATTTGTTTGGTTTATTGCCTCATGAATAGGTTTCTATCTTTAGCGACTGTTTGTCAAATGATACATGATCAAACTTCCAGTACCTGTCCATGTTTGTTTATCTGATAATTCTATTTCTTGCTGCTAAATCCAGGACAGAGAGAAAGCATTTGCGTTGCCACCATTACTCGAGTATATGTCCTGTCTTGTGTATCTGGCAGTTTTTGGAATTCTTGGGGTAATATGCACAACCTTTTCTTTTTACTTTCTGAAACTTTAAAATGGCACTAGAAAAGGTAACCTAACTCCAGCGATTTTTTTATCCTGTAAAGTTGGATTCTGGTGCTTTTCACCTGTTTTCTTATGTGTTACTTTTGTTGGGTTTTTTTTGGCAGTTTTGTCAAGAATACTTGCTTCTGCATTCCCTGCTAGCATTCTGGTGCTAGAAACACTGACCCCCTAAAATCTTAGAAGGCCAATGGTATTTTTATGGAAGCTAATGAAATTTCTTCTATAACTCCATTATTACCATCGCTTATAGTTTTCAACGCTCACATGACCACTTGAAAAGAATAGAATCTGAAATTGAAGTCGTATAGCCTCATGGAAATTGTTACATAGTACGCTAGATCAAGAACATGAGAACATGTCCTTTGCTTGACATAAGTGGTTTTGGAAAGTGGTGCTCTCTAGTCATCACTATAAGGAGTGGGTATCTTTCAAGGGGGATGATTAATCCTAGGAAGTATTGCTTTGGAAACTAGCTGGATGAAATTTGTGATGCATCTAAGAAAACTTTATTATGCCTTTCTTTGCAGATAACCCAAAAAAGGATTTTGATTCCGTAAATTGATAGTAAGAAAACTTTATAATACCTTTCTTATGCTTTTGCTAATTTCATTTACTTAAAACAGTCTATATTGGTCAGAAGAGGACTCGTTGAGGTGAGTGATTTTTACAACTGCTGTATCTTTTGCTAATCTAACAACAGAGTGTAATCTATTCCTTGAAAAAGGCATCCGGCAGTCATGTTCTTCCATTAGTTACTAATATTCTTGCACGCAAGGATCATCTTGCTCTACTCTATTTGTGGAGTTTGCAGAAGAGTTCTAATCTGATTTCGGTTGTTCCATAAATAATCTGAATCGATTTTAACGTTTAATACATAATTCCATCATCCTGAATTGGTTTTATATGAAAAACGTTGCGGCAGCCCCATAACCTATAAAGCAATGCTGCATTTAGGTTCTCTTTCAAATCGATTATCATGTTGCTTCCATTTCTTCCATTTGCCTTGTTTTTTGGTGATTGATGTAGGCATTAATTATTGTGCTTGATCGGAGTGCACAACCAAAAAGAAAATTTGCTCATAGTTGGGGAAGGGGGCACTTTAAGGGTTGCATGCGGATTAATATGAAAAAAATACTAATGTTCTGGCATGGCATAATTTGCAGGTTTTAACAAGGTACATGCTACAGAAACTCTTGCTCCCTGCTGTTGCTGTGGTGATAAGTGACAACTGCCCGCTATATCTTGAACTACCTTTCAATATGGTCTCTCTCTCACACTCACTCACTTAGATAACACACAGATCTTGCATCTCATCATTTTTATGTTTAAAGTAGAGATCATTCTATCCATAAGCTATCTAGCTTGTTTTGAACAGAAAAGCAACATTTTTCGCCAAAGAATATCTTCGTAGCTTTTAGGAGGCTTTTCATTCAATTGGTTCCTTGTAATGCGTACTTTGGTTTCATAAGGATTCATGAGGTTTTGATTTGGTTGGATCAAGAGTTTCCTGAAATAAGATTAACAAAAATATAACTGGTTGATTTTGTTATGGTATAAAAATGTCATTACTCATTGCTCATCATGGAACTTAAACAGGATGATTCCAATTCTAAAAACGACCCTGGTATTCCCATATTACTGGATTAATTGAATCTAAGAGGTTCTTGATATTGTTTGGAAAAGTAGAGTTATTAGAGTTTGATAGATTCAACTGTCATGTAATTTGAATTTTGGGGTTTCTGTGGTGAAACTCCACTGCATTAGAATGATCCAGAATTAGAGCTTGTTCTTGTGGTAACTGGCACTCAGTAAGAATACCACAACTTGTCTGTCACCTTCAAGATGCATGGATTAATAAATTATAATGTTTCAATAATACTTTGAGGACTCTGTTCTTTCAACTTCGAAAAACGAAGTTTATTAACTTATGAGTAATGTGTGCTCTTCTAGGTTGGTTCGTTCTTGATGGGATGGTGGGGTGTTGTTTTCAGAGGAGATATATCCAGAGTGTCTGAATATTTGGCTATTGGATTAACCACTGGTTACTTAGGAAGTCTTGCAACTTTCAGTGGTTGGAATCAGAAAATGCTTGAACTCAGCGTTGATGGTCATTGGGTGGTTTCTTTTGTTGGCTTTCTCATAGGTAATGTGGCTCTCTCAAAGGTAAGGCGTAGGTTAAGCGGCGTATAGAAACTCAACTATTGCTCGTGTATGTGACTGTTAAAATTTTAATGGCAGACAAACATTGTCTGTGCCTGATCATTAGAAGGTAAACGGCTAATTTTTCCTTGTGTATCTTTGCAGGGTTATTCCTTGCAGCATACGCCATAAAATTGGGTATTGGTACAGCCAAATGTTTCAAGTCATTTCTCGGAAGGTCAAACAGAAGTGCATGCTTAGCCAGTTGGAGGGTGGACAACCGCTATCGTCATATACGAGTCCTGATGGTATTGGTGGTAATATTAGGCCTTTTATGGAGCGTGAGCTTGGCAATGCTCAAGAAAGAGTATAACCACGAGGTCCCCGACAGTGGTAGGGTTCAGCTATGGCTGGCTTGCATAGTTGCACCCCCAGGGGTGTGGATCAGGTGGTTCTTAGCACGGCTCAATGGGCGTGGGTTAGGGAAGGCGGGTTCTCTGAAATGGGTTCCATTCGGAACCCTTATTGCCAATGTGTCCGCAGCTTGTATCACAGCAGCACTGACTACTGTGAAGAAAGCGGTATGATTTTATTGCTCTCCCAACCAAACTTAGTTTCCCCTCCTACTTGCATGTGCTATGCCTTCGCAAGTCATTTATTATTATTATTATTATTATTATAGCCCTGGCTAATTCTATTTCTACATTATGGAGGTCTAGTACCACAGTCTCAACTTTCAGGGCAGGCGTGAATCACGCTTTGTTTATTTCCGCTCTAAATTCTTATTTTCCTTAATTGTTTTAACCCCAGTGATGATACCATCCTTATTTAGCTCGAGTAAGTTTTAGTAAGAATACAACTTCATAAATTGTGTGTTTTTTGAAAATTTTGATGGTTGGGCGATGCAGGTGCATACCAAAACCTGTGATACTATTTCAACAGGCATGCAGTTCGGATTTTTGGGTTGTCTAGGTACTGTTTCTACCTTCATTGCCGAGTACAATGCCATGGAAGAAAGCCAGAAAAACTGGAGAGCTTATGCATATGCCCTGATGACAATAGCTATCTCATTTGGCTTGGGGATCCTCATATACTCCGTACCTGTTTGGACTAGGGGATACAAATAGCAATGTCAGCTTACTTTTAAATCTCTCTTTTGGATGCTGTCTTACTGTATATTAATTTTGACATGATGTAGAAATTTGACTCTTGCTTAATAAAGGTCTATTGTTGTATGGAAATATAGTTGTAGTTTATTTTTTAAAATATTTTTTATTTAAAAATTTATTAAAATAATATATTTTTATTTTAAAAGTTTAATTTTTATATTTATGTATTAAAATGATATGAAAATATTAAAGAAATATTAATTTAAAAGTATGAAAATATTAAAAAAATTAATTTAAAAGAAAAAAAATTAATTTGTTAAAAATATTTTTGAAACATAAAAACAAACAGAGTTGACAAAAAAAAACTATCAGATAACCTCTAAATCATAGTTATCAAACCCGATCCAAGGATTAATCCTGTTAAGGGATTGAGTCCCGGGTTTCATGTGTCAACCCAGATCAACCCGAATTAACCTGAATATTAAAGTATATATAGACCAAATAAGAAGAATTTAAAAAATAATGTCAGCTAAGCTAAGTTTTGAAAGGGAGTTCTTATAAATTCAAAATGAGAGTGAATATATAGTTACACATTCAAAATGAAAGATATCTAAACTAATTCAATAAATAAAGAGAGGTTGATTGTCTCTATTATATTATGTCAAAGAATCATCTCAATCCAATAACTTAAATTGTTAGATGAGATCCTAGGATATAATTTATATTATTCTCTAACATATCCCTTCAAGTGAAAACATTTGGGCTTAAAACTTGTACAAATCCATATTAATTTATACTTAATTTTTACAAAATAAATAGGGATGAAGAGATTCGAACTCGTAACCACTAGGTCATCAAGGTTCTGATATCATATCAAAAAATCATATCAACCTAATAGTTTAAACTGTTAAGTGATGTCCCAAAATATGATTTATATTATTCTCTAAAAGAATCATCTCAACTCAATAACTTAAGATATTATTCTCTAAGAGAATCATATAAACCTGAGAGCTTAAACTGTTAGGTGAGATTTTAGGATATAATTTATATTATTCTTTAACTAATCCCCTCAAATGAAAGTCTTTTGGGCTTGAAATTTGTATAGGTTCACATTATCTTGTGCTTAATTTTTATCAATAAATAATGATGGTGAGATTTGAACTCTTGACCGCTTGGTAATTAAGGTTGTGATACATTGTCAAAGAATTATCTTAACCCCTATCCAAGAACCATTTTAACCTAAAGGTTTAAACTATTGGATTGAATTAGTTACTTGGCATGGTATTAGAGTCTTGATGATCAAACGATCATGAGTTCGAATCTCATCATTTTTATTTATTTGATAAAAATTAAGCATAAAATCAAGTAAACCTGTGTAAGTTTTAAGTCTAAAGGGTTTTTATTTTAGGGATATATTAGAAAATAATATAAATCATATATTAAGATTTTACCTAACAATTTAAATTATTAGGTTTAGAAGCTGAAACTATTAGGTTAGAAATTTCTTTGAAAGTCTAAAACAAAGATGTCTAAACTAAATTCAAAAGGATCGGCAATAAATTTATGAATTTCTTTGAAAGTCTAAAACAAAGATGTATCACAATTACGCTAACACAAAGTAAAAATATTCGGCAGATTTCATATTATGTTCGCATGTTAACAGGAATTTTCTGTTAAAGTCATTAAAGGGGTAGATTCTCCTTGCAACACAATTACGCTAACACAAGAAATATAGAAAACGACACTCGTATCCTCCTCCTGAGTTCACCTATTGTGGAATCTTGTTGAGCTTACAATAGCAATAATCACCGTAATTCCTGGTCTTGTACTTGGGGGGATTCTTTTCATTAACGAGCTTTGGATGAGGGCCTACAGCGAGGTCAGATGGAGGCTCCAAGAACACAGGCCATGACATTCTTGTCTTATCTTTAGTTACTGTGGTTCTGTGGAACACACTCTTATACTTCCCATTGCTCAAAATCTGTAAAAGGAAAGGGAATTGTTAGCAGATATAGTAATTAGCAAGCACTCAGAGCATTTAGTTTGGGGAGAGAGGCACCTCAATCTGGTCGCCGATGTGGATGACTAATGCATGTGGTATGTACTTGACACAATACCACTGTCCATCTCTGCAGGCCTGGAGGCCCTGAATATCATTGGGAAGAAGAATTGTTATGGAGCACATGTCAGTGTGAGCCACCACCCCAAGAGCTAGATCAGGACGTGGGCAAGGTGGATAGTAGTTTATTTTGAGAAGGTATGTCAGCTCATCTCCGCCCACAGCTTCTTTGAGTTCGTGCTCTTCAAGCCCTAAGTCTAACGACAGGCTCTTGAAGAGTTTGTCTACAACCCCGTGCAGATACTTTACGTATTCCTCGTTGGCTTCCCTGCAACGAAAACATGACACCCGCGAAACAAATTAACATTGCAATGTTTCTATTGATATTCTTGCCAGCACCAACTTTCTCCTTTGTTTAGAATCAAAATTGTTAGTTTTAAATGAACTTGCACAGAAGTCTAATTACATTGAATATCACGTGAATGCAGTAATCCTTTGTTTAGAATCAAAATTGTTAGTTTTAAATGAACTTGCACAGAAGTCTAATTACATTGAATATCACGTGAATGCATTAATCCTCCTCCTTACATTCAAGAACAAAAACTACATTATGAATATATATAATCCTAAATTGTTTCTTAAAATTCTACACATACAGAGAAAGATGCCGTCATGTCGATTTGCCAATTAATGCTAAAACAATTTTTGAAACGAGAGAAAACTAACACAATGCTAAAACAATTTTTGAAACGAGAGAAACTAACACGTCTTATCTTTGCAAATTTTCTTCTCATTCCATGAATAGTTAGACTTTATTATGGTAGGATGCTTGCTCATTTTTAAACCCTTCCGATTTTGTACGTTACCGACTTTGTAAAAAATGGTGAAATGTAATTATTCTAAAAAATAGATAAAATGGTGAACGGAATTAAGAAAAAAAATTGTAAGAGAAATTAACAAAAAGCTTCAAACCTGTATAGAGGTGGATTTTTTGGCCAGAACCGGTTATTAATGGCAGGAGGAGGCCATATCCTGTGGAATAAATGATCAACCCAACCTTTCTTGCCCTCTACTTCTTTTTGAAGAAAGGTTCCATATCCTTCAATAGACTTAGCCCCTGGTGGCTTGGCATAGAGTTCCTTCTCTGCTTGTGGGAGCTCAAAAAAGGCTCTACCCACACTCTGAAACTTGCTAATGACCTCACTCGGTATGCCATGGTTCACAATTTGGAACATGCCCCACTCCCGGCTAGCATCAGCGATCAAACGGGTGATCTTTTCCTCATCCGGGTCGCTTACATCGATGACGGGGACATCAAGGTTGACCCCATGAACGGTGGTGATTGCAGGTTGCTCATGCTCAGATCTGATAAACGCTTCCGGGATTGTTTCTTCGAATGTAGATGCAATGTTTTGTACTCTTTCTGTCTCCATCTATTATTTTTCAAATAAAAATGGTTAAAGAGACTTCAAGGCTAGCTCCTTCTCTCCGAGCTATACATGCATATTTCATAGGTTCTCCCTCGGTTTCTTTTACGAGTTTTTAACCATTAATTATTATTACGGAAAAAAAGCCTAGCTCGTAGGGCAGCCATTAATTACAATATGGAAGGTTATCTATATATATAAAAAAGGGGGCAAGTGCCGCTTTCAAGGATCATCCCAAATTTAGAATGGGCAATAAGTGACAGCTCCCGTATTGACTTCTCATGGTTTGAGAATGGCGCGTTGATTGTCCAAAGGATTCATTTTTGCTCTTTCCATTAACTGACACGCACCCATTGCCTCATTTTGACTTAATTTAGACTTGTAGAACTAGCATGATCCTTGCATTTATTCTGTTTTTCAGTCTTCTGCTGATTGACCTGAAGCTGCTTCTCATTTTTCTTACAGATGAGTGGATTATTGCCAGTATAAAATTTTGTGTTTTGCCTCTTCTTGGTATATTTAATGCCACTACGTGGTGGTCTCTATGCTGTGGAGGGTTTTATTAAAAGATGAAATGACGCACACATGTCTGATGGTTGAAAACCTGCATATTTTAAAGTTTAAATGAAATCAAGCAATAAATTAATACATATTCAGTGATGAATCTTATCGAGAACACCCTGTTCATGCTGATCATGTCACTGGAACAGGCCTCATTAGGGTTTGCCACATATCAATTTTGTCATTAATATTGTTTGCTATATCTTCGCTAAGGCAAGGCAATAGTAGTGTATTTTTATTTTTATTTTAGTTGTATTACTCTTTGTAATGCTATCATTTCTTGCAGACTAATTATATCTCCAGGTGTGAAATCTATTATATATATCAAAAGCAAGTAGTTCCGAAGCTGATCTTCTGGTTGAACCTGGTGATCATTAAGTATCTTTTGGGGACTGATCTTCTGGTTGAACCTGGTGATCATTGAGTATCTTTTGGGGATTTTTTTTTTTTTTAGTTCAGGGAGGCATGCATGGTGATGCTGTCTCATTGAATTTGCTTTTTCTTTGTTTCTATGAATATGCTGCGCTAGCTGATGCATGGAGAGCTATCCCTAAAACAAAGCAATGATATATATAGAAGTAGAGTCCATGAGATGCGCTGCTGCCGGACTAAAAATTTTTTACATGCAGACAAATAATAAGATCTACAAAATTCTCTATTGATATTATTAAATGTAATTCATTGTATCAGTTCTCTGGTATGATTGTTAGAGTTAAAAAAATTAGGATAAATAATAAAAGTATAATTTAATTTTAAAAATATTTTAATAATAATTAATTTTTTAAATAATATTAAGGTGATGACCCATTACATCAATTTGAATTAACTAAAATTAACTCATCAAATCCATAATCTCCGTGATCTGAAATAAACTCCATTAAATTTATAATAATACCTTTTATTTAATTATATAACTCATGGGTCCTCTCAGGCAATAACTTTTTTAATTAAAAAAATATTAATTAAATATTAAATGATATTATTATTCTTTATCAAACCAACAATTAACCAAAAGAAAGTGGCAGAAAGACCATAATATCCTTGATTCCATGATTTGATTTATTTAGCTCCAAGGGAATATTTGTAATTTAGCTGTATAAAAAGAGAAAAAGAGACTCTCTCCTGCCCCGACAATTTAATATTTGTTTACCTTGGTTTTTTTACTGTTTATTAAAATATGAAATAGCAGGAACTACCCGGAACAAATCTATAAAGAAAAAATGTCTTTGGTAGTAAGGTTTTTCGGCAACGCCATAGATGTCATTTTACATGTACAGCCACGGTGAAATTACTAAATGCAAGGAAATGCATGAACGGGCGGACGAGAGGGATAGATTTTATTATTACAAACTTCTGCTGGCAAGGGTGTAGGATTAAGAGTCTGGAGGGAGTCCTTCTGCTGATCATTCCACATATCCCGAAGGATTAAAAGTTAATTTAATCGCAGTCGCATCTGGTCTTAAAATTGCTGTATACTATCTACAATCATATGCTATTTCATGTGCACCCTTGAAATCATGAAGTCAAGTGACATCGATTTCAAACAAGATAGCTTGAAGTAACCGTGAAGCAACTGGCATGACTTTCTCTTCGGAAAGACCCAGGATATAATTTCTGAAAATGAAAATTTAACGCCACGTGACAGTTATGTACGACTACTAAATGGATAGTGTGAATGCTGAGCAACTAAAATGGTGAAACGGATGGGTATCCAGAAAAATAAATACATAAGGTTCCACTATTTACGACAGAAATCACAGAAGGGCTGTTGTGCATGGAATTAAAGCCTCTCGTCACAAACAACGAAAAACCATCTGTTACTCTCTCGTAATAAAATGAAAGCATTTCCAGGACAAGCTACGTTTTCCCTCATAGATTAAAATGCATTTCCTGGACACAGTAATTTCTTCCTAATTTGCTCATGTAGTTCTGAATTGATTGCTTTTATTTATGAAAAGTCGCCATAAGCTAATTCTGTATTTTCAAATTCAAACTCAAAACCAGAGTCCCCATTCTACCTTACATGCCAGCACGGGGGTTTGGATGAACCGTAAGGGCTAAACCATTCATGACCATTGGAAGAAGATTTGGTAGACAACGTAGACCATCATCTACTCTATGCGGGAAGGATGTGGACTCCGAAGAACAAAGTCACTGCTTCATATTTAGAGACTCTGAAATATCACAATAGCTTCTTACAAATTGTTTGCATAAAGCTCACGCAGTAACAACTGTAAAATTCAAGAATTACAATATATAAAAACGTTCTTAGAAGTTCTGTTAACACAAATTACTATATATTTCCAACTGTAAATAAACAACAGGTACCTCAACACTTTAGCCACAGCAGGAGCCACAGGCAGGCAAGGAACCTGGAAGTTAAGGATATCAAAATTGTGTTCAACAAAGGGTTGAAAAACGAACACATGAATATCCAAAAATAAATAAACAAGCAAAATTAACTCACTATGGTCAATCCCTCTAACATTGTCCAGTCCACGGGGTGGGCCACGTGGGCGACCACCATATGGTCCACTACCAGGACCTCCTGGGCCACCATCCCATTTCTTGCTAGAACCAGATCCTTTTTTATAAGTATCTGTCTTTTCCATCTAAGACATAAAAGAAATTGAGAAGATCAGTCTCTAGAGGTAGAAGACAAGTACCAAAACAGACATGTTATGACAAAGCAACAATGGAAAATCACTGAATTACCGAGAACATAGTAGAAAAGAACACGCCTATGAGATTCACAATAGCCCAGAAGAAATCAGTTATTGTTCTCAGTCGCCATATGGATCGCTTGGATTTCAATACACCTGACAACAAGGACACAACCACATTGCTGTTAATAATCAGGGACGAAAAGCTTCCACAAATTCAATCCTTAACATGTTTTTTTCTTCCTTTAAAATTCACACCAAAATTAAGAAATGTATATATTGCCCACACTAGCCATGCAATGAGTCAGCCACAGCTTCATCTTGGTATCACTCTTTTCACTTAATGATGCCACCCAGTTGCATTACGGGCCACGTGGTTAAAGTGCGTTTTACAAGCAATTAATTTCATAATCCAATGTTCACATATGATATACGCCGAACAACACCATAAAAGAACCATGAGAAAAAAGTTTATAGAGAGCCCAGGACATCATCAACTTCCAAATGATACACTACGCTTAAAAAGAAGACCATCAACAATGAAACTAATAACGGAAAGGCAGAATGACGTTCGCTTAAAGTTTCCAGCATCAAAAAAAGCTAGAAACAGTCCCCAGAAAAATAAAAAATGATTTTGTTTTTGTGTAATAAAAATGCTTTTGAAAAACTTTAATTTTTTTTAATTTTTTGTTTCAAATTAATATTTTTTGATATTTTTATATTATTTTGATATGCTGATACCAAACAAAAATAATTTTTAAAAAATAAAAAATATTATTTTGATATATTTTTAAATGAAGAAGAGTTTGAAAAAAAACCACAACAAGACTCCCGACAGACTAATGTTTAGCGATCAAGAATTAATGATATCAGTAAACAGATTGCGTGTGCAGGAGAAAACACTGATGGCATCATCTTCCTTGGGTTTATTATCCCATCAATTTCACTGAAACATGTATTACCTTCCACCTTAAGATGGTTTAAACTCCCGCCTAACTCGTGAAGGACCATAAGTTGGTGCATCTTATAAGCCCAAACACCAGATTATGGCATGACCTTCTAACGGTGATCAAACTCCGCGCCATTAATGAAATTAACAACAACAGAACAGACAATCTAATTAAATAATCTCAAAGCATGATTTATGTCAATCTGTTATGCATCAATTCATTATTTTAGGCACAATTAATCCTTCTCCAAATCAATCTAAGCGTTGACTTGAAAAAGAAGAATCCTAATTCCCAAAATGACTCAATCAAACAAAAATCACAAACCAAAAACCCCGCTATCAATATTGATGAATTCACAATTAGAACTGGATAGATAAAACCCTGAGATCTTAAAGACTAAAAAAGGATTTACAATATCGTAGATGGACGAAGATCGCGATAACGACTGAGAGCGCTTACCTCGTTCAACGTATGCCATTGGGTGAGGGTTGATTCCAAGGCCTCTTCTTCTCGAATTTTCTTCGATAATTTTGACTTTCTTTCCTTGTTTATGGAGAGAGCTCAGCCGTTGTGTTTTTTACGCTCATATTAATATATATGGATGGGGGTTTTTGGCGTGTTTCCAACGGCAACATACCTTATTTTTATTACGTGTTTGGTTGATTTTGATTGGCTAGAAATGATATAGGAGGAAAATAAACATGCAATTTTGGGCTCGATACTTGACCTTGTGATTTTAGGCCTAAGACAATGTTGCCATGGCCCAGCTCGTTCCCGATTCCCTAACATGCAATGAAGGAAAAGATCCTACATTTAAAACATTTGTGTCATCTTCTTCTTAGATTCTGAATCATATTTCATTAATTTTGAAAATTATTCTTCAAATTAAAATAAAAAAATATTTTTTCATAATAAAAAAATTAATAACGTAAGATATTTTTATTCAAGAAATACTTCTTTTAATTTAAATTATTAAAATCTTGTGCTACTAGTAAAAAAGACAAGCTTTTATCAAGCTAGAAAACGAACAAAAGAGGGATTTCGACTCAGAAATTACACCTTTTATTTCAAGATTTGAATAGATTGATTTCTCGTAAATATTTATTTTATCCATTCAAAAATTAAATAAAAATTGGTTTCAAATTAATTATTGTTCAAATAAAAATTACCCTGCAGTAGAAAGTCATGCATGTTTCCTTCATGTTAGCTGAAGTCATCTTCCTGTTTTATTTTTTTATAAAATCTCACATAAAAATTCGTCAGTTAGATAAATATTCAGGGAAGAAATATATAAAAATATTTTCTGAATTCAGTGTTTTTTTTCTTTTCTTTTTAGAAACTCTCATCCTTCTGAACCATTAATCTTTCCGTTCGATAATTAGGAATTATGTTAATTCTTGACCAAAACTAAAACTTCATGTCAGTCCATGTGCAGGAGGAGAAATGAAATTCTTATAAGTAATTTATTTAATTGAATAAATAAATAAATATAGTTTTGATGCAGAATATCTTCTGACTTAAAAAAGTAAAGAGTATATTTGAGAGCCCTAGTAATGGTTATTTTTTAAATATTTTTTATTTGGAAATATATTAAAATAATATTTTTTATTTAAAAAAATTATTTTTAATATTAATATATCAAAAGAATTTAAATATATAAAATAAAGAAGAAGAAAAAAATCCCCAGTATTTTTTTCTTCTTTCTTATTTTATTTCAAGAAGTGTCCTTGAATGTCCTCACGATATCTACGAGGATGATGCGCACTTGGACAGCCTAATTAGGAACCTCTGCCTTCAAAGGTCACAGCCAACACGGGCTCGTAAATGAAAGGGGGATAATGTCACACATGAGCTTTCGAAACTTTACATTTGAATCTAATTTTTAATTTCTTTTCATTATACTCTCTCAAGTAGTTAAGACTTATTTCATAGAAATACATATTTCTCATCGTCAGGTTTTTTTTATTATTATTATTATCTTTATGGATTTCTAGTTTATCCTGATGTTTTTTTCATACTGGCCCCGCCATTAATTCCAGAAATTATAGCTCACCCTGCATGCCAATATTGTCTATTCACAGAAGAAAATAAAAGAGGAAATTGAGCAATGCAGACGAGGTATTGAAGTTGCTTTCAAAAGGACTGGAAATATGTATCCTCCATGCCCACAACGTGAACTAGCCCTGGAAGTTGAACCTCATATTGACATGTCTTCCCTCACCATACTGTCCCGAATGAAGTTCCAGGCCTTCAGGCATGGATGGAAAGATGGCAATTGGATCGCTGTCAAATACCTGCCGATGCACTCTTCGTCGATTCCAAACGTGGTAATGAACCCTCGATTGCTATCTAGATCCACAACTTGTGCAGGAGAAACAGATCATTCACAGTGGTTTCCTGATTGTTCTGTAGACTTCCAAGCAACTAATTAAAAGAGGGAGAAGAGGGTCTAAGACTGTCCCCGCTGCCAGTTGTGGTGAACGTTTAGATGCCTAATGGATGGAGCTTTAGATCTTCTTTTTTAAGCAAAAATATGGAGCTCATCATGATTCCTCATCCCCTCAACCTGCTTTTTGCCTCACCAATTACAGTGTGTGCTTTCAGTGTTATTGCAGAGCGATTGATTTTCTAACACAAGGAGAAGAGGTGCGAGCAGAGTCAACTATCATATAGCAATCGTCCCTGCATTACTAAAAAGATGAAAATGGTTTCATAGTATATTTCTAAAATCACACGGGAAATCCTTCCATGTTCACGGGGAGAACACAAGCCAACGCTAAAAAACAGTTATTATATTTCTGTTCAGCATTGAAGTAACAATTGTTATAGTGCTCGGATGAAAATGAACATTTTAGAACTCCTTGAAAATCCCAGCAGCAGTTAAAAATGAGTAAACCTGGCTGTTGGCATAGGAAAAGGATGATCGGATCAATCTACAGATAACAGAGTGTCTGTGCATAAGTGATTCATAAAATAACAATAAGGTGAAGTAAGACATATTGACCATTTTTAATTAACGAAGTATAGTTGTTGCACGTAACAGACCTTACAGAGATGAACAGGAGAGGAGATTTTTATGCTTCTCTGTACCTTTTTCCTTCTCTTCATCTACAAGCACCCGTCCCCTTCGCAGTTCCTGGCATAATCTAAAATGAATTAGATGTCAAAAGATGTGATGACTCAGAGAAAAGATAGAGGAGGATTTCTTTCTGAAATGGCTAACTAACGTTGTATAAGTTGGTATAACCCAGTTTGATCTCTAAAAAGGATCGCAATACATATCTACCAAGTAATGGGATAACCATAACTCTATAATAGGATAGTCAATAAAGGAAGAGCACACATGAATAAGAATAGGCGCAAGAACCCATCTGACACTTCCGGTCAGTCAAGCATTAAATGAATAGATTGTTCTGCAGTTTGAAGTGCTTTACTGATATCAAGATAGCCAACTTTCACGATCCTCTTCATGCACTAGTTTGGAAGGTCCTCCCTCTCAGACATGGTGAGAATGCATTTTGTTTTACAAAATGAAAAGTCCACTAGATAGAGTGCCAGGTACAAGAAGAAATTATATATCAGGTTATTGAGTCAGCTACAAAAGATTCCAAATGGACATGAATACCAGAGATCAGATCTGTTCAAACATTTCCAGCGCCAAAAAACCTGCTGTGATCCCTAAGTGGTGATCAAACTTATGGGACAGGTGTAGCCCCAGAAGGCATAGCAGACTCCACCAAACTCGAAAGAGGCGAATTTTCCCCAAAACTGATTCTGTAATATACCACTCCTGTTATACTTTCACACGTTGTCAGGATAGGAGTAAATATCCACACAAAAAAATTTGTAGGCGTTCCCTAATAAGGATCCCTGAATACTAAACTGTCATGCATCAACCTAAATACTTCGAAGGAATTCCATTCTTTCACGCCTCAAATTGAGACCTTCTTTAACTGTTAGATGCTAGTTTGACAGCAAAAACATTCAATTAAACAGAGAAAAAATAAAGGAAAAAACATAATTATACACATATAGAGGGTTATAATACTATAAAGTGTTTGACATTCTCGCACACGAGATAAGAAGTGCACTAGAACTGAAAGGAAAACTGTAAAACACCTGCACAAAATGAGATGTAAACTCGAACTC
>NW_011500997.1:66586-68128 GCF_000495115.2 Populus euphratica | reverse complement strand
AACCAAATTATTAGGCGGTGCATCCCTGATCATGAAATTCCAAGGGTCATTAATTTTTGTCATGCATTAGCCTGTGGTTGGCATTTTTCTTTCAAGAAAACCATTGCCAAAATCTTACAGTGTGGTTTTTATTGGCCCACCATGTTTAAAGATGTTCATGCCTTTTGTGTTGCATGTGATCGATGCCAACGACTAGGTAGCCTCACTAGGCGTAACATGATGCCCCTTAACCCCATCCTTGTTTTAGAAATATTTGATTGTTGAGGGATTGATTTCATAGGACCTTTTCCAAGCTCATTTGGTTACCAATTCATCCTTGTAGCTGTTGATTATGTGTTTAAATGGGTGGAGGCCATTGCATTTCGAACCAATGACCATCGAGTTGTGGTCAAATTCTTGAAAGAAAATATTTTCTCTTGTTTTGGCATGCCCCGAGCTATGATTAGTGATGGGGAAAAATATTTTTGTAACAAGCCCGTTGGGATTTTGATGAGAAAATATGGTGTAATTCATAAGATCAGTACTCCCTATCACCCACAAACAAGTGGCCAAGCTGAGTTGGCAAATAGGAAGATCAAGAACATTTTAGAGAAAACAGTTAATCCAAACCATAAAGATTGGTCCCTACGACTAGTTGATGCTTTGTGGGCATATTGCACTGCTTATAAGACTTTTTTAGGAATGTCTCTTTATAGGCTAGTTTACGGAAAGCCTTGTCATCTCCCTATTGAGATTGAGCACCATGCATATTGGGTCATCCGGCAATTTAATGACAATGAAAATGAGGTTGGCAAAAATAGAAAGCTTCAATTGGATGAATTAGAGGAGCTGAGAAATGATGCATTTGAAAATGCAAAAATTTCAAAACATAAGATGAAAACTTTGCATGATAAACATATTCTTAGAAAATCCTTTCATGCTAGTCAAAAGGTTCTCTTGTATAATTCACGATTACATCTCTTTCCTGGGAAGTTGAGGACAAAATGGATTGGTCCATTTGTGATTAAATCCATCTCTGAGCATGGTGTATTTGAGGTAGAAAATCCTAAGAATGGAAATATTTTCAAAGTAAATGGTTATCGATTGAAACCTTATCTTGAAAACATTGTGGCTGAAGTTGAGACATTGGATCTTGAAGATCCAATACCATTGTAGTATTAGAAGTAATGAGTTTTTTTTTTCTTCTCATTTTTATTTTTTTTCCTTCTTCTACCTCTTATATTTTCTTGTTCATGCATTAGGGACAATGCATTATTTTAAGTTGGGGGTGTGAGGTTCTTTATGTTTTAAAAAAAAAAACAAAATCAATGTTTTCTTTTAGTTGTGATATGTAGGTTAAAAAAAATTCAAGCAAGAAGTCAGCTCATGCCCAATTCAATCAGACATTCATCCTTGAAAAAAGAAGGGGAGTAACAATTTTCCAATCTTTATACTTTTCTTCTCTTTCTCTTTTACATTGAGGATAATGTAAAACTTAATTTTAGATATTTCATTATGTTGAATGCTTGAAATAACCATGCTTGTTAAAAAAAAAAAAAAAAA
>NW_011500997.1:57823-64949 GCF_000495115.2 Populus euphratica | reverse complement strand
TTTATAATTGTTGTTTATAATTTGTACAATTAACCTCCCTGTGGTTCGACCCCGGTCTTGCCGGGTTATTTATTACTTCGACACTCCTGCACTTGGGAGAAGACATTAATAGACTTCTCGAAAAAAAGCTTCTCAGAGGGTCAAATTTCTGTCCAAAGTTAGAGTCAGATTTGTGTCCGAATTTTTTCTGAAATTGTATTGTGTTCTTCTTTATAGATTTCGGTTCTTCAGTTTATAAAACTTATTATTTCAGTTTGATTCAAGTTATTTCATGTTTATTGAAGTGTTCTTATATATAATCATGGTTGGCTAATCTCTTTTTAGGATGCAAATCAAGGATGATGGTGATTGAGGTGAGTTCTTTAGAATATGAATGAATCTTAATGTTTATCTTCTCATTTCCTTCATGAATGATTTATTATTGCAAAGAAATTTTAGAAATCATTTAGGTAATGTTATAATCTTGAATTTTTATGCACAAACTTTAGTTTTGGTATAGAGATTGCTTGATTCAATGTCTTACTTAATATAAAAGTACTTGTTCATTTTTAAGCAATAATCAATCTTCATCTTTCTAAACTTCATTGTAATATCTTCTGATCTAATATCACCATCATTGATATTAGATTGAGTTATCTTATATATGTTGAAGAAATCACCAATACATCACCATTAAAATTGATTTGGACCAAGACTTACTTTTTCTTGTCATTTAAAATCTATTCACACTTTTTCATCTTTGAAAACAAATCCATCAATTATTTTCAACCAAGTTATTGTTAATTTAATTTCTCTTGATTTTTTTTTTGTTACCTAACTTAATTTCCAGATCTAGCTCTCTATGGATATGACCTCGATCTTACCGAGTTAATTGCTACATCACACACTCGTGCACTTGCGAGTTAAAAAAAACCAATCATAAAAAGTGGTCAAGCAGAAGTAAAAAAAGCCATGAATGACTATGATTTGGATTTTGGAGGAGGAAGGTATTGAACCATGCCTGTTTATAATCCCAATATGTATAGGATGTATTAAATTCTTGGGGGTTTGTACAGAAGTTTATGGGGAAAGAAAGGGGTTGATGTAATGGTTGCCCCCAGTCTTTAGGGTGAATGACTTTTTGAATAATACATGTAGAATATGTCGGTTCACAGTGGCTAGAATGAATTTTGAAGTGTTTGAATTTGACGAAATTAGTGATTTCAAGGATTGTGGCATAATAGGATTGTGGTTTGGCCAAATTCCAAGGTTTGTAGTGCCAGTTGGAGGGGAAAATTTTTGATGCAGCAATGGAAGGGTTTTTTCATGATAAAATCCTTCTTCCATAGTTAAGATATTTTGGAAAGTAGTTTTGAAAAATATATTTAGATTTCGTTTTTGGAAAGCTAGTTTGTTGTAAAGAAAGGAGGGGTTTTGAAGTAGAAATGCCTCCTTGAGGTTTTGAAATACTACCTATTTGAGATACAGAGTCGCCGGATGTCTGTTGAGACACTTTTTGTAACGCCAGAAGTAATTCTGGTGATTTAGATATAGTGTCAACCCATTGTTGAACTGCGTTGGTTTGTATCTGTTAGGGGTTTTATAGTGTCTTCTTCTTCAATTACTGCCTCATACTAGGATTTGATTGGTTTGGCAGCTAGGATGGCTGAGGACATGAATTTTGTAGAGGGCTTCAGGCTTTCTGGTTTTGTAGGCTGAGTTTGAGAGGCTTTGCCCTTGTCTTTGGCCTTTGCTTTGGGAGGCATCAAGACCTGTTTTAAAGGAATTTGCGGGTTAGGAAGTCAGGAATGGAATTTGAATATCCTTTAATATAGACAATATCAAAATCAAAAATGCTTAAAATGGCTTGCCATCTAGCAAAAATCTGTTTGGAAGCAAGATTTTGGACATTTTTTTGTAGAACTTCTTTTGCGGATTTGCAATTAACTCGTAAAAGAAATTTTTGATTGAGTAAATCACTTTAAAATTTTGTAATACAGAGAACAATTGAAAGGATCTCCTTTTTTATAGTAGAGTAATTTTTCTGGTAGTCATTCTAGTGAGCGAATGTGTATTGAAGGATTTGTTCTTTGTTATCTTGAATTTGTTTGAGAATGCCGCCATAACCTATGTCAGAGGCATCAATCTCAACTATCTTAGGGGCTAACGGGTTGGCTAGATGGAGAAGGGGAATGGTTTGAACTTGCTTCTTAATCTCTTTGACTAGGTTGGTATGGAGGTCGGACTAAGGAATGGGATTTGTTTTTAATCTATCATGTAAAGGTTTGGCTAGACAGCTAATATTAGGGTAGTAGTCTAGAACATAATTTAGACTGCCTAAGAACCTTTGTAATTGGGTTTTATCGGTGATCTTATCAGGAAATTTGTTGGTAAAGGTAAGGGACCTCTCTATTGGTGTGACAATGCCTTGGCATATATAATGGCCTAGGAAACGAACACGAGTTTGGAAGATGGAGATTTTTGTTTTAGAAACAACTAAACCATTTTGTTTTGCATTATGAAAGAAAGCATGTAGATGTTTAAAATGTTGATCTATAGAATGTGAAAAAATAAAAACATCATCAATGTAAACAATGCAAAATTTTGAGTGTGCATTAAATATGTCATTCATGATGCGTTGGAATTCAGAAGGAGCATTTTTTAGTCCAAATGGCATAACATTCCATTCATATTGCCCAAAAGGAACCGTGAAAGCAGTTTTGTATCTATCTTTGGGATCAATATGGATTTGCCAAAATCTAAATTTCATATCGAACTTGGAAAATATGAATATAGAATGCAATTTTTGTAGTAGATCTTTTTTGTTGGGGATTGGATATCTGATCCATTTGAGAACATAATTTAGGGGTTTGTAATTGATCACAAGTCGTGGTATACCTCGTTCGATTTCAGAGTTTTTGTTCACATAAAACACTGCACACGACCAGGGTGATCGAGACTTTTGGATAAGACCTTTAGACTAGAGATCGTGGATCTCAAGTTTGCAATGTTGTTCTAAAGCAGCATTCATTTGTATAGGTCGTGCTTTCGTGGGTATTAATTTTTCTAAAAAAGTATCTTCATACGGAAGATCAACGATGTGTTGTTTTCTTTTCCATAAAGCATTAGGTAAGTCAAAACAGATTTACTGTTCAATCTTATTTTGTAAGTCAACGACTTTTTGGTGTAAATCAGGGTGTTAGAGTTGTTTAGTTATGCGACAAAAAGAAACATGGTTTTGTAAATCATGTAGATGGAACTGTTTTCCATGAATTAGTGCATTGAGATGATAAGTATGTATAAAGCATGCTTTAATTAAATTTAAATTTCTAGTCTTGGACTTCTCTAAGAATGGAAAAACAAGTTTGGAGTTGTTAATTTTAGAAGTAATACAATTATGATGTGCTTGATATGGAGTGATCATGTCAATGAATGGAGTGCCAAGAATGATGGTATGATTAATATCATTAGTAACAACAAAAAATGTTTTAAGAGAAATGCCTTTATTGAAAACAGAGGCTTGGGTTTTACCCGCAATACGTAACTTTGAGTTATTAGCAACAAAGAGTTTTTTAGAAGTATTTTGTAAAAATCATTTTAGGATCACTCCTTCTTTGATGCAGTTTAAATCTGCACCTGTGTCAAATAAAGCAATAGTGTCAAGTTTGAAATCGTTTGAGAAAACAAGAGTAATTCTAATTAAATATTTTTTTGAAGATATTTGTGTTAAGACATTAAGAAAATCATCTGGAATATGCTCAATATTAGTAAGTGTATGTGGTAAAGCATGAGGTTCAATGGTTTGGTCTTCAGTATCAGACTAGTTTTTTATTTTTAAGAGAAGATGTAGTATGGCAGAGTCTTTTTGTTGGGCTTGTTTAAGAGATTGTAATTCAGATTTGAGCATTTTTATCTCAGAATGTAACTCTGGAAGAGTAATGGTGGTTTTGGATTTCTTTTTGTTAAGGATTTTTGTAAGGTCATAAGTGTTGGTGGAGGGTAATGTCGAGCGGTTTGGAGGTTGTGATGATGGGAGGTTCTCTAGTTGGTTGAAGTCTTTCAATAATTTTTCCAAGTAGGTTTTTTGAAGGTGAGGATCATCAAGTCTTTTGATTGCCTCAAGAATGAATTCTTGATCTTGGGTCAAGACGTTGATTTGCTTGGAATTTGTAGAGGTATCTGAAGTAGCACTAGTTGTTGCTATTTCATCTATTTAAAATTATTCTTCAGAAGTATCGGAAGGAGAGATTAGTGTCTGTAGCGTCAATGTATAGGTGTTGTATTTGGTTGATGGTCTCTTCATTTATGTGGAGTTCATGAAGTTTGGTATTGACTTTGCAGAAACGGGATGTATGACCTTTCTAGTTACATTTATAACAGATAATGGTTTTGGGGTCAAATTTGGTTTTGGGTTTTGACTAGAAAGGTTTTTGAGGCCTGGTAGATTTGTAGGGCTTTTTGTAGTAAGGCTGTTCTGATTTGGAATAAAACTATCGTTGGTTTGTATGGGCTGGTCGTCTAAAAGGAGGTTTGTGGCTCGAATATTTTTTGTGTTGTGAACAGTTTCTGCTGCAAGAGGGTTTTTTAGTGGATAGGTCGAACTGGTTACAAAAACTACCAAGTTCTTGTCTAGTGCGTTTCATTTTCCATTTTAGATGCTTCTGGAGTTTAAGATCCTGACAGATCTTAAGACCTTCTTTTTGGGTAAAGCTAACAAGTTCACCATATGTGAGCTGGTCGTAAGGTATGGTTTTTGTTGTAAAGGTATCTTTGATCTTGTTTCTGACCTTTTCTCCTAGAAGAATGGGTAGGCCAGCAAGGAATTTTTCTTTCCAAAAGGGTTGGTTTGAATCTTCCCTAAGCATGACTCGGGTAAGGAAGGTGTTTTTGTACCATTGAAAGTCACTGAGCTTCTTGCACCTAAGATTGGAAAGGAGTTCAGCATTTTTGTCTTTCAAATGGGAAGGGTCTCCAACAAAATGTAAAGAGATTGTAAGAATAAGGGTGGAGACAACGTCTTAGATAGTGTTTCCAGATGGGTCAAGGATGGGTGTTTGGTCCTCATATATTTGGAAGGAATTTAAGATATGGAGGTGATCAGTGTTAGTGAGATGATAATCCCACCATCCTTTTAACTGTCCGGAGAAGCCAGCAATAAGGAGTTCGGCAATAGCTTTGTCTGGAGTTCCTGTTTGGGTTTTGTAGGCATTTGCTGTCGTAGTCATTTGTTGGAGGGTGTTGAGGATATTGTATTTGAACATTCCGTCTATATTCCACTCATAGAGGGAAGAAGCATTATACTTGTGTTGAGTAAGGATAGTTGGTTCAGTGGTGATGGAGATGTCTGGGGCAATGGATGTTTTGGGAGTTTGCCAAGTAAGTTTATTTTTGGTAACTAGTTTTTCAGGAGAAGTTTCGTCGTCAGAAGATTCCTCAAGTGTTGTAAGTGTGTTTTGATGGCTTTAAGAAAATCTGTTTGGTTTTCTTGGATTTGTGTTTGGCTTATTTTTGTAATTTGGTAAGGTTTGAAGACTAGGTTTTTGAGTTTTAGGTCAGGTGAGGTTTTAACGTCGGTTGAACTTATAGTGGTCCTTTGTATTTGTTTTTCCTGTCTTGTAAGCTGTTTTCCCAAGGTATTAAGGTTGGAGTTTGTAAAGTTGTTTTGGTTAATGATGTGTTTTGTATTGGAAAGGGTGTCATCGGTGGATAATTTGTAAGGGGCTGCTTCTACAGTCAGGTTATTGTGGATTATTTGGATGTTTCTCAAAGGGGGATGTTCAAACTCAACTGTAGGTCCGCTAGTAAGATTCCATACAGGTGTTTTAGATCTAGATGTGATTGGGTATGCATGTTTAATGGATGTAAAAAGATATGCAATGTGATGTTCAGATGCATAATACAATTGGAACCAATCAAAGAATAGAATCTGTACTTAGTGTTTCTTAATGAAATTGTAAAATTGGTTTTGGATTTCACTTCTATGCTGAAGAAAGTTCTGAAATAACCAAAATCGTTTTTCCGAGTTAGAGTCTGAATAAAAATCTTTTTTGAAGAGATTTTTGTCAAGAAAAAAATGTGTTTTCGAAGTCAAGACATTCAGCTCATTTTGGATATTCTCAGTAATGGCTGAAAAGGTTGGTGAAGTTGGAGGAGATGGTTGTTCAAGGTTTGTATAGATAGGTTTTGGTATATTTGTAGTATAATCTGCATTTTGGAAGCTAGGAGAAGGGATATCTGATGTAGACTTTCTTGGAGGGTTTTCATGATAAGGGATATTAATGACAGAAAGGATTTTTGAGATTCTTCCTACATCTATTGTACTAGAAGAGGAAGAGTCTTTTGAGAATCTGGAACTTGTAGAGTGACGATGGAAAGATAGTTTGACTTTGCCATCAGTAAATTGGGTAATGTTTTTGATTTGGACATTGGGTTGAGGTGGTTAAGGGATTTTTAGTGGTGCTGCACCTTCAAGGATCCAGTCTTCTGGAAGAGATATGTCTTTCCATTGGATGGCTTTTGAAATAACAGTGTTTGAGCAGGATAAATCAGTTTGTAGGAGGAGTGTTTCTCCTTTTTGAGAATGAAACTTGTGTTTACTGGCAAAGACTGAGAACATGGCTTTATAGTGTATTTTGAATATGAGAGCAACAGGTATAGAACCTTCAAGCATGTCATAATTATGGGTTTTTATTTGGAGTAGCATACTCTGCAAAATATTCTTGTCTTTGAGAGATATGGTTATGTTTGGATAACAGTTGAAAGATACTGGGCCGCTACAAAGGCTAGACTCAATGGAACTAAGGAGAGTCTTGAAAGTTTTGAAATCTAGCATCTCGGAGGACAGCAAGGATGGAGGTGTTTAGACCTTCTTTTGTAAGGGGTTTTATTCCGACTTGGACAAGGCCAATATGAATGTATTTATAGTTTCTGGCTAAATGTTTCTGTAAGGACTTCTAGGAGAGGAGTTGTATGGTTTCAAAGGGTTTTGTGAGCTGAATATCTCGTTCCTCAGTTTTGATAGTGAAATCTGTTTTGAAAATATCATATTTAGATTTTTGGTAAATCTGGGTTTGAGAAATTTTTGGGATTTTCCAGTCATCAATGTTTTTTGTAAAGTCTTCAATTGTTATTTCTTCACTTTGTACAA
>NW_011500997.1:36750-55224 GCF_000495115.2 Populus euphratica | reverse complement strand
TTGATCTGGAAACCAATATGCCTAAATGCATGGCAAATGCCTCCTTTTATAGGCCAAAATTGGGAACTATTGATTTGATGACTAATTGATAAGTGGGTGGCCAACTTTTGACTTGGTGACAATCCTTATCTTCTCTTGTCTACCCAAAACGTCATTGATAATGTCAAAATTAGAGTCACTTGAAACATAAGAGTTGTAGGAAATTGTCTCAGATTTTTTTTGTAAAAATTTCAAGTCATTTGGACTTCTAGAACTCCAGATATGGGTCAAACACTGAACAGTGCTCGGGCTAGAAGACAGATTCAGACTTCTTTTTTGTTGCACAATTTCGACTTGAAAATGACCTTTTCAGATCTTGGGCTCCTATGAAAGTTGTAGGCCTATGTCTTACCTTTCCATCCATATAAAGTAGACTTAAATCTGAGATCTACTGCTCTAGATATGACTTAATTACCGAATAGTGTTCTAGTTTGGATTACACCGGCATCTCTTTTTTAAGTTTGGTCATCTCTTTGTCTTTTCAATTTCAGTTCTTAAATTCATCAATCAATCCTTTCATTTATGTGATAGGCCTGCATTTACCACAAATTAAAGGTATCTTATATTATTAGATATATTATTATAAAACATGTTTTAGTTAAGGAGTTATTGATACTTCAAGTGTAAAATGATGACATAAAACCTTGATAAAAATGCACTTTTAAATACTAATCACACCCTCCAACCAACTTATTACTAGTCCCTAGTAATCAAAGCGTTAAACTAGAAAAACAATTTGCAAATTCCATAAAGTAAGATATTCATCATTCAACTTCCATTAATCTATCCAGATAAACAAACTCTCATTAAATTTATATATCTGCTCAATACCTCTTAACAAGATATTAATAAACCTTTCTTTTATGCTCAATATATTAACACATAGTTATGGGGCTTTTCTTGGAAGAAAACAAAATTTTTGTTCTAATGTTTAATCTTAACTTCCTTAGGTTGGGATTTTTTTTTTTTCAAATATATATATATATATATAACTTAAAACACCATGCATCTTTAACCCATCTAACGAGCTTTTGGCTAATGACTCCCAGACTAGTTGGTCTTAGGGCATTAGGTGTTCAGACACCCCTACGAGCTTAGTAACTCGGGTCGCACATACTAATACGTAAATAGTGCAATGTTTGATTCCCTTAAGCTTTTGTCCTTAACCCATGTAACAAGCGTTAGGTCAATAACTCCCAAGTCAGTTGACTTTAGGATATTAAGTGTTAAAACACCACTTCGGGCTTAATTGTTTAAGTTAGGGAGGCTACGAAACCAAACTTATCTACATTTTTATTATCATCATTTTTTTGTTTTTTTTGTGTTTTTTTTTTAATTATATACTATCCCTTTTCCCTTAGTTGTTACCTTTAACAAAAGAACATAAATAATGTAATAATCCAATATGCAACCCACAATTATATGTTAAAGTGTGTGTGTGTAAATTAAGGTTTAAGAATACATGTTAAATGAGTATATGAGCAAAATTAAGTGATAGTAATGCAAGAGTTTGTAAACCTGAATATTTCAAGAAGTATTATGATAGACCTTATTAAGAATGGTTTCTAAGATGCGTCTCAAGAGTCATAAAAAGATCTCCTTCACTCTGCCATCATAGTAACAATAATTTTGCACATATTTTATGAAATAGAACACACAGTTAGTTTTTTTTTTTAGCTACTACCCTCTCCCCCCAACCAAAACGAGATATTGTCCTTAATGTTCTAAGGTAGAAAGATAGAGTATAAAAGATATCACATAAAATAACGAACACTGATAAACCTGAAACACATTGAAACAAATATAAGAAACAACAAAACACAATAATAAAATCAAAAGACACAAAAAAAAATTCACAAATGAAGACTCAAATCTATTCTAAGCTTTTTATGGCTTTCGTTAGATGACCAATTTATGCGACTCATGGAGGGATCAATTACAGGAATGAAATATTGTAGTTGGTCAATCAATTATTCAGCAGTAACAGCAGAGATTATGATTTGTTGTGTAGAAGATGTTAGAAATTCTTGTTCCATAGCATAATCAAGAAAAGGCAACAACTTATCATAATAACCATTAACATTTAATAGACCTATGGGTTTATGGTGAATCTACAGTTGGGCCCAAGAGGAAATATGAAAGATCTCTTCTAATGTGCCTAGACCACCTGATAAAGCAATGAAGGCATCAGCATGGTTAAACATTGCATTCATTCGAGCAGACATTGTGGAGACCTGAAGTTCCTCTCCAATTATTTTTCCAATGATGTCCCCTTGTGCTAAAGCTTTGGGGACGACCCCCAAAACTTGATTACCTCCTAAAAATACAGCTATTGACACACCTCCTATTAACCCAAGATTGTCTCCCCCATACACTAAATGAATCTTTCTCTCAACTAGCACCTCACCAAGATGATTTCCTGATATTTAACAAAGGCTTCTTTATAATATTCAGTCCATTCAAAAATATTATCCTTTGTTAGAAGGTTACTTAAGGGCTTAGATATTACGCTAAAATCTTTAATGAACATTCTATAAAAACTAGTATGTCCTAGGAATGATCTAACATCTTTAATAGATTTTGGTGTTGGCAAGTTCCC
This sequence comes from Populus euphratica, assembly GCF_000495115.2. NCBI lineage: Eukaryota > Viridiplantae > Streptophyta > Magnoliopsida > Malpighiales > Salicaceae > Populus > Populus euphratica. The sequence continues at coordinate 52,586 of NW_011500997.1, read as the reverse complement.
AATTAACTCGATTTTAGATTTGTCAACCTCAATTCCTTTTGATAAAACAATGTCACCAAGTACAATGCCATTTGTTACTATAAAGTGACATTTTTCCCAATTCAGCACAAGATTCTTCTCTTCACACCTGCTCAAAACCTTTTCTAAGTTAGTCAAATAATCATCAAATGAATCACCAAAAACAGAAAAATCATCCATAAAAATCTTAAGAAAATGTTCAACCATATCACTAAATATACTGAGCATGTATCTTTGAACCGTGGCTGGTACATTACATAATTCAAAAGGCATCCTTTGATATGCAAAAGTATCAAATGGACATGTGAAAGTAGTCTTCTCTGGATCTTCCAATGCAATTTTAATTTGGTTATAACCTGAATACCCATCAAGGAAACAATAAAATTCATGACCTGCAACTCTTTCTAGGATTTGATCCATGAAAGGTAAAGGAAAATGATCTTTTTTAGTCATTGAAATAAGTTTCCTATAGTTAATTCACATGCACCAACTAGTAACAGTTCTAGTGGGAATTAACTCATTGTTCTCATTTGTTATCACAGTGACTCCAGACTTCATAGGTACAACTTGGGTACAACCTACCCATTTGTTGTCAGAAATAGGATAAATAATTCTATTATCTAGAAGCTTAATGACTTTATTTTTCACTACTTCTTTCATGTTAGTATTGAGCCTTCATTGCATTTCTCTAGAGGGATTAGCATTTTCCTCTAAATAAATTTTGTGTATACAAATCAAAGGACTAATTCCTTTTATGTCAGTTGTGGTCCATCCTAGTGTATTTTTGTGCATTTTCAGAGTTGGTAATAACTTACCTTCTTGATATGCATTAAGTTTGGAAGAGATTATTACCGGAAAAGTTTTATTTTCTCCTAAAAATGAGTATTTGAGATTGAATGGCAACGATTTCAAATTAGGTTTGGGTGGTTGAACACTTGAAGGTATGGACTTAATTGATCATGGTTGCAATTCCTCAATTTATGGTCTCTAATTACTTGCCTTTGATTCTTCCTAAAAATAAATCGTTTGCAAATCATCAGATTCATCAATCTCAATTTCACTAGAAGTGGTTTGAAATTGATCATGAATTAATTTGTTAAAAAAGTCCACTTCTTGTAAATCATTATCATCTCCAGGTTGCTTGCAAATGTTGAAAATATTCATCTCCAATGTCATGTTTCCAAATGATAGCTTCATTAGTCCATTCCTACAATTACTCAATGCATTAGAAGTTGCAAGAAACAGATGTTCTAAAATAACTGGAAATGAATTACATGCTTTAATAGGTTGTCTGTTGATGATAATAAAATCCACAGAATAAATGAATTTATTGACGTGTACTAACACATATTCAATTATTCCTTTAGGCACTTTTACAAATCTATCGGCAAGTAAAAGAGTTACAGAAGTTGGTCTTAACTCACCTAGATTGAGACTTTGATAAACTGAATATGGAATTAAGTTCACACTAGCTCCATGACATGATCAAAGAGTTAATGTCTTATCCTAAATACAGGAGTATCAAAGTAATAAATAACCCGACAAGACCGGGGTCGAACCATAGAGAAGTTAACTATATAAATTATAAATAATAATAATAATAATAATAATAATAATAAGAAGAAGAACAACAACAACAACAACAATAACAATAACAACAACAATAATGATGATGCTCGTGAAGATGAGTTAAAGAGGACTTTGAGATGTAAGATTAATGTGAAGATTATACAATGATAAAAACAAATGTCAAGGTTAAAGGATACACTAATAGTATTGAGATAAGTAAGGTATAAACTCTTTATTAATTATCAACATGATCTTATTAACCATCTTATTTACATAACACTATACTTATAAATTTTTTCAAGTATTTATGATGCTAACTTATATTGACAACAAATCAAGTTCCTCTTACAATAACGATGTCGGCCAAAGACTATGAAGGATCAAGTATTTGATGTATCAAGTGTTATACAACACAAATCTAGATTAACCATTTAACAAGTAAGGTATTAAGAATTAATAAGATAAAAATAATAAGACATGTTAATAACAAGTTGTTTAGGATATAAGCATTGAAGTCCATATTAAGTTTATATTATCCTTATCCTAACATCATTAGTGAAACCTTTTCACCTTGACATAATTAATTTAGCTAGACATTATAAAGAAGAAAAACTTAAAGAAACAATCTAAGAACATAAACATGATATAAGTTAACTAAGTAAACGAAATGAAAAGCATGAACAAGATATTAATAAAAGCAAAACTTAAGCATTATAAAAATATAAAGAGAGAGAGAGAGCAATAACATGATCTTGATATAAAAAACAAGATGCCTAAATGAATGGCAAATATCTCCTTTTATAAGCTAAAATTTAAAAATATTCATTTGGTAATTGATAATTGATGTAGTGGTCAACTATTGATTAGTGGACTTGGCAGACAACATCACTCAAGCACTTTGGCTGGCTAAATTGATATTGATACAATTAGAATTTGGTAAAGTGTTCTCCGTGAAAGTTATGGGAAATTGTCTTTTCCTTCCACTCATAAAATGTTAGATCATTTGGAATACTACAGCTTTAGATATGTTTAAAATACTGAGCAGTGCTGTTGGTGAACATGGTGGATAGCCCTCATGCTCTTGTCTGGATGAAATGTCATTTTTACCATTCAAATTTGAGTTGGTATTTTCATGAAAGTTATTGAAAATTGTCTTTTCCTTCCACCCACCAAATTTCAAATCATTTAGACTTCTAGAACTCTAGTTATAGGTAAAACACTGTGTAGTGTTTGGATTGGATTGCAAGACAGATTCAGACTTCTCTTTTGTGGCCAAACTTTATATTTGAAAATGGCAAAGTTAGGCCTTTCCATACACATGAAAGTTCTAGGCCTATTTCTAATCTTTCAATCCATATAAATTAATATGAAATCGAAGATCTATAGCTCTAGATATGATCCGATGACTGAACAATGTTCGAATTTGAAGTGAATCGGTATCTCTTTTGTAAGCTTAGCCTTTTCTTTGTCCTTTCACTTCCAATAGTTAATTACAACAATCAATCCTTTGAATTGTGAGAATACCTGTATTTAAATAAGCATTTACTATAAATTAAAGGTATCTTATATTATCAGACTTATTATTATAAAACATGCTCTAGTTAAGGAGTTATTGATACTTCAAGTGCAAAATGATAATATAAAATCTTGATAAAAATGCACTTTTATATACTAATCACAGCCCCCAACGAGCTTATTACTAATTCCTAGTAATCAAAGCGTTAAAATAGAAAAATAATTTGCAAGTTCCCCAAAGCAAGGTATTCATCATTTAACTTCTATTACTCTATCCAAGTAAATAAACTATCATTAAATTTATATATATCTGCTTCATATTGTTGAAATAAGATATTGATAAACCTTTTTTTTTTATATGCTCAATGTATGAAAACATAGATGATGGGGCTTTTATTAGAAGAAAACAATATTATGTTCTAATGTTTAAAGTTAATTTCCTTAGGTTGGGATTATTATATATATATATATATAGACACACACACACACACACATATAACTTAAAACACAATGCATCTTTAACTCATATAATGAGCTTTCAGCTAATGACTCCAAGATTAGTTGGTTTTAGGGCATTAGATGTTGAGACACACCTTTCAGCTTAATAACTCGAGTTAAGATACTGATACGTAGATAGTGCAATGTGTGATTCTCTTAAGCTTTTATCCTTAACCCATGTAACAAGGGTTGGGTCAATAGCTCCCAAGTCAGTTGACTGATTGTGCATCAAAAGTGTCACTAAGTCTCTTATTTTACATATGTATTTATTGTTTTTATTTTGTTTTTTTTATAATAATTGATGTGCTTTTCAGTAATGAAGTTTGTTTTAATGTTTCGATAGGTTTTTGGAGCTTAAATGAATTAATTCAGGAAATTCAACATCGGAATTCAGAACAAAGAATTAAAGAGACATTTAGTTGAAGATTGAAGCAAATCTTGGTTCAAATAAGTGCTCCAAATTTGTCCCAAAAATCAATTCTATTTGCAATTCTAGAAAAGAATATCATATGATCTATTTTAAGCCCAAACTTGTCTTATGTTGTGTGCAAACTTCAACCATTAAACACTTATTTGATATAGTTATATTTGTATACTTATTTGATGCTTAAATTCAGCCCCAAATCAGCCCCAAATCAACCTTCAAATCAGCCCAAACACAATCCATGATCTTACATGTCCACACAACAACAATTGATTTATTTTGGGTAATCCATTGATCCAAGAAGGCAAGCACATGGATGGAAAGCTGGAGGGGACATTTTTACATTATTTGGGTCAAAAAGAAGAAAGAGATAGCTCATAAATGAGGAAGAAAAACGTGCACCAAAGTGGTTGTAAAGTTGTCCTGATTTGATTTTTCAGAACACCTTTCGGTGTTTTGCCCATAACGTTTGACTTAGGTGTCCAAATGAGTTGTTCTTTAATGATATGGAAAGGTGACATAATTTCCTATAAATATGTCTCTAATAGACATCTCAAAAAAAGGCTTCTAAGGGGGTCTAAATTGCTGTCCAAAGTTAGCATCAGATTTGTGTCCGAATTTTTACTGAAATTATGTTGTGTTCTTCTTTATAGATTTCGGTTCTTTAGCTTGTAAAACTTATTATTTCAGTTTAATTCAAGTTATTTCATGTTTATTAAAGTGTGCTTATATATAATCATGGTTGGCTAATCTCTTTCTTGGATCCAAATCAAGGATGATGGTGGTTGAGGTAAGTTCTTTAAGATATGAATGAATCTTAATGTTTATCTTCTCATTTTCTTCATAAATGATTTATTATTGCAAAGAAATTTTAGAAACCATTTAAGTAATGTTATAATCTTGAATTTTTATGCACAAACTTTAGTTTTGGTATAGAGATTGCTTGATTCAATGTCTTACTTAATATGAAAGTACTTGTTCATTCTAAAGCAATAATCAATCTTTATCCTTTTAAACTTCATTGTAATATCTTCTGATCTAATATCACCATCGTTGATATTAGGTTGAGTTATCTTATATATGTTGAAGAAATCACCAATACATCACCATTAAAATTGATTTGGACCAAGATTTACTATTTAGACGTTTTCATCTTTCAAAACAAATCCATCAATTATTTTCAACCAAGTTATTATTAATTTAATTTCTCTTGAGTTTTTTTTGTTACCTAGCTTATTTTCTAGTTCTAGCTCTCTGTGGATATGACCTCGATCTTACCAAGTTAATTGCTACATCGCACACTCGTGCACTTGCGAGTTAAAACAAGCCGATCATAAAAAGCGGTCAAGCAATTTTGGCACCGTTGCCGGGGAGCTAGTAAGCAAAGGTAACAAATTTAGATTTGATTATTGGAAAAAACAAAAAAAAATCATATATAAAAAATCAATTGGCTGGTTTTACCGCCTCAAAAAAATTGAAAAAAAAAATCAAATGGCTGGTTTTACCGCCTCAAAAAAATTGACCTCAACTTTTTGGATATTGGACTGTTGGACTACTAATTGTTAGCTTTTGTTTGGTTCAACCATTTTTCTTTTGATGTTTATTCTAATTAGTTTATAATATTTATTGTTTATATTATAAGGCTGGTTTTATCGCCTCTTGTTTATGTTATTTTATCTAGTTGTATTGTTGTTATTATTATTATTTTTTTGTACTTGGCTGGTATTACCGCCTCTTGTTTATTTTATTTTATTTTTTTTGTTTTATTTTGATTATTTTTCTTATATTTATTGTTTCAAATACTTGGCTGGTATTACCGCCTCTTTATTCATGCTTGTTATAATTGTCTTTTAATGTTTATTATTGTTAATATTGCTTATTAGTTGAAGTGTGAATTTTCTAATTTGTTGTATTTTTATTTTTGAGCTATTACTTTATCTTTTACATTTCATTTACTTTTATTTGCAATCTTCTTTTTCTTTTTTTCCTTTCTTTTCATATTCATATAATTGTTATATTATTATTATTATTATTATTTTCATCATGGCTAATGTTGAAGATGTAGAGGGTGAAGGGAGTGTTCAAGGTAATGGACCTCCACAATTCAATGATCAACCTAATTTTCGAACTCTTAGAGAGTATCTTCACCCAGCTAGACAAAGTACACCTTCATGTATTATCTTGCCTCTGAACCAACAAGCTTTCAATTTGAAACTAGGCATGATCCAACTTCTTCCCACATATCATGGTATGGATTCTGAAAATCCATATATACACATTAAGGACTTTGAAGAGGTATGTAATACTTTTATTGATAGAACATGCACTGAAGAAACTATTCGGCTGAAATTATTCCCGTTCTCTCTAAAAGATAAAGCCAAGCTTTGGCTAAACTCCCTGTGTCCTAGGTCTATAGGTACATGGAGAGAAATGCGAGCTAAATTTTTGAAAAAATACTTCCCCACTCATAGGACAGCAGCCTTACAACGTCAAATGATGAATTTTTCTTGTAGTCCAAATGAGTCATTTCACCAAGCTTGGGAAAGGTTCAAAGACTTGTTAAATGCATGCCCCCACCATGGTTTTGAGATGTGGAGGTTAGTGAGTTTCTTCTATGACTCTCTTACCGTAGATTTTAAAAAGCTAGTGTCAACCATGTGTAATGGTGAGTTTTATGACAAAGAACCAAGTGAGGCCTATGATTTTTTTGATCAATTGGCTGAAAACACAAAGCAATGGGAGACTTCTCTCCCAGTTCATGTTGAGTCTAGAAACACCATTTCTCATTCAAGTGGAAAGTTTCAATTGAAAGAGACTGATGACCTCAATGTTAGGTTAGCTTCATTGGCTAGGAAAGTAGAGTCTCTTGAGATTAAAAAAGTGCATGTCATAAGTGAACAACAAGAGGAAAGTTGTGTTGTTTGTGAGAGCAAAGGGCATAAGACAACTGAGTGTCCTACCATTCCAGCCTTCAAGGAAGTGCTATATGGCCAAACTTCTGATTCAAGTAATGTTAGAAAGCCATTTCCAAACCAAGTAGGCAATCCCTACTCTAAGACCTATAATCCTGGATGGAGGAACCACCCATATTTTGGATGGAGAAATGAGGGCTCTTCAGTACCTCAAACATTTCAACCTCCACCCCAACCATTTCATGCTCCCACACATAACACATACCAACCACCTCATAAGAGATCCCTAGAGGATACTCTTCAACAATTCATGTAAACACAAGGAGGAATCAACAACCAAGCTTACAAATTCCAAGACCAGACCAATAGGACCTTAGATGACATTCGAAGTCAACTAACTAAGTTGACTCAATCACTAAGCATTCAAGAGAAGGGAAAAATCCCAGCTCAACCAATGTCCAATCCTAGAGGTCAGGTACACATGAGTGAATCCTCACCTAGTGAACCTTCAAACCATGAACAAGTCTAAGCCATCACTACCCTTAGAAGTGGAAAGATTGTTGACAAAGGTATAGGTTTTAGGATTCCTAAAGGTATTGTGGAGGAGAAATATAGGGAAAGTGAAGAGGGAATCAAAACACAAGTGACAAATGCGAGTTTGAGTGACAAAGAAGGTGAGATAAATGAGAAAGAGATGAGTGAGAAAGGAGATGATTCAAGAAAAATTGGATTCAAAGTGAGTGATTTAGAATTTGTTCCTAGAGCACCATTTCCACAAAGGTTAGGGAAACCTAAACAAGATCTTATGAACTCAGAAATTTATGAATTGTTCAAACAAGTGAAAGTCAATATTCCACTCCTTGATGCAATTAAACAAGTTCCATCTTATGCAAAGTTTCTTAAGGATTTATGCACAGTCAAAAAGAGATTGAATATGAAAGAAAGAGCCTTTCTAATTGAACATGCTAGTGCCATCATCCAGTTTAAGACCCCTCTCAAATACAAAGATCCTGGTTGTCCTACCATTTCATGTATTATTGGAAGTCATAAGATAGATCAAGCTTTGTTGGATTTAATACCCTACACTGTTTACGAACAATTAGGTTTAGGGAAATCAAGCCTACTCGAATCACCCTTCAATTAGTTGATAGGTCAATCAAGATTCCCAGGGGTATCGTTGAGGATGTGTTGGTCCAAGTAGATAAATTCTACTTTCCTGTTGATTTTGTAGTGTTAGACACCGCACCAATTCAAGGTTCTAATGCTCCCATCCCAGTCATTTTAGGGAGACCTTTCCTAGCTACATCCAATGCCTTAATTAGCTGTAGGAATGGGGTGATGAAATTGTCTTTTAGGAATATGACTGCGGAGATGAACATATTCAATGTCTCCAAACAAATTAGGGAACATGAGGACATTAGAGAGGTAGATTTGATCCAAACAGTTTGTCAAGAACACTTTGAGAGAGTGTGGATCAAGGATCCATTGGAGAGAACTTTAATTCATGATGAAAGATTTGGTTCTTTGGAATGTGTTGATGAGGAAGTAAGAGAACTTGAGACTTATCTAGATCCAATGCCTATTATGTCAATAGGTCAATGGACCCCATCGTTTGAGCCTTTGATTTCACCCCATGTGAAAGTTGAAGCATCTCTTGTCCAGCCTTATAAACTAGAAAGGAAGCCTTTACCGAGTGATCTTAAGTATGCATTTCTAGGGGAAGATGAATCATATCCTATTGTGATCTCATCAAAACTTAGCATAGAGCAAGAACAAAAACTTTTGAGAGTGGTGAAAAAACACAAGAAAATAATTGGGTGGACAATTACTTACTTAAAAGGAAATAGCCCTCTTTTATGTACACATAGAATCTATCTTGAAGAAGAGGCTAAATCTGTGAGGCAAATGCAAAGATGATTGAACCCAAACATGAAGGAAGTAGTGAGAGGTGAAGTGCTTAAGCTACTTGATGCAGGTATCATTTACCCTATTGCAAACTCAAAATGGGTTAGTCCAACCCAAGTTGTCCCTAAAACATCTGGAGTCACGGTAGTGAAGAATGAAAATAATGAGCTGGTACCCACTAGAATCCAAACTGGATGGCGTATGTGCATTGATTATCGTAAATTAAACATGGTGACTAGGAAGGACCATTTTCCGCTTCCATTTTTAGACCAAGTGCTTGAAAGAGTAGTTGGAAGAGCCTTCTATTGTTTTCTTAATGGATACTCAGGTTACAACCAAATTAAGATTTCTTTAGAAGACCAAGAAAAAACCACTTTCACTTGTCTTTTTGGTACCTATGCTTATAGAAGAATGCCTTTTGGTTTGTGTAATGCACCAGCCACTTTTCAAAGGTGTATGATGAGTATCTTTAGTGACATGGTGGAAATTTTTTTGGAAGTTTTCATGGATGATTTTTCAGTTTATGGAGATTCTTATGAGTTGTGTCTAATGCATTTAGAAAAAGTCCTTGAAAGATGTGAAGAGAGCAATCTTGTACTCAATTGGGAGAGGTGTCATTTTATGGTGACACATGGCATTGTCTTAGGTCACATTGTCTCTTTAAAAGGAATAGAGGTAGATAAGTCAAAAGTGGAAATCATTCAAAAATTACCTACCCCTAGGACTGTGAAAGATGTGAGATCCTTTTTAGGATATGCTGGTTTTTATCAAAGATTCATTCATTCATTTAGTACCATTGCCAAACCATTGTGTAACTTGTTGTCACAAGATGTCCAATTTGATTGGACATCAAAATGTTAAGAAGCTTTTGAAAAGCTTAAAGGGTTGTTGACAACTATACCAATCATGCAAGCTCCTGATTGGTCTTTACCATTTGAACTGATGTGTGATGCTAGTGATTTTGCAGTTGGGGCTGTTTTAGGGCAAAGAAAAGACAAGAAACCTCATGTCATATATTATGCTAGCAAGACTTTGAATGATGCTCAATTGAATTACACTACAACTGAAAAAGAACTCTTAGCTGTGGTCTTTGCATTAGACAAGTTTAGGTCTTATTTGGTTGGATCTCTTGTTATTGTTTTCACTGATCATACAGCATTGAAATATTTTCTCATAAAACAAGATGCCAAACCATGTTTGATTCGATGGATCCTCCTACTCCAAGAGTTTAACCTTGAAATTCGAGATAAAAAGGGAGTAGATAATGTAGTGGCTGATCATTTGTCTCGTCTTTCAAGCTATGAGACCATAATTGATGAATCTCCAATAAATGAACTCTTTGCTGATGAAAATTTATTTTATGCAGGTACTGTCTCCTACATTAGTTCTCCATGGTATGCTGACATAGCAAATTACCTAGCCACAAGTCAGATTCCTTCTCATTGGTCTAAACTTGACAAACAAAAACTCTTGTGCAATGTGCGCACTTTTTTTTGGGATGACCCCTACCTATTTAAATACTGTCCTGACCAAATTATTAGGCGGTGCATCCCTGATCATGAAATTCCAAGTGTCATTAATTTTTGTCATGCATTAGCCTGTGGTAGGCATTTCTCTTCCAAGAAAACCATTGCCAAAATCTTGCAGTGTGGTTTTTATTGGCCCACCATGTTTAAAGATGTTCATGCCTTCTGTGTTGCATGTGACCGATGCCAACGACTAGGTAGCCTCACTAGGCGTAACATGATGCCCCTTAACCCCATCCTTGTTTTGGAAATATTTGATTGTTGGGGATTGATTTCATGGGACCTTTTCCAAGTTCATTTGGTTACCACTTCATCCTTGTAGCTGTTGATTATGTGTCTAAATGGGTGGAGGCCATTGCATCTTGAACCAATGACCATCGAGTTGTGGTCAAATTTGACACGACGAAAAGGTTGATGTCTTCTCCCAAGTGCAAGAGTGTCGAAGTAATAAATAGCATTTGTTGTACCAAGTGTTATACAACATAAATCAAGATTAGTCATTTAACAAGCAAAGTATTAAAGAGTGAACAAGATAGCAAATATAAAACATGTTAGTATCAAACATTAAAGTCCATATTAAGTTTACATTATACTTATTCTTACACCATTAGTGTAACCTTTTCACCTTGACATAATTAACTTAGCTAGACATAATGAAAGAAAGCAAAATAGATAAACAAAATAAGAACATAAAAGTTAACTAAGTAAAGGAAAGGAAATGAAAGGCATAAACTTAATATTAATGAAAACAAAGCATAAAAAATACAAAGAGAGAAAGGAAGAGCATGATCTTGATCTGGAAATCAAGATGCCTAAATGCATGGCAAATGCCTCCTTTTATAGGCCAAAAATGGGAACTATTGATTTGATGACTAATTGATAAGTGGGTGACCAACTTTTGACTTGGTGACAATCCTTATCTTCTCTTGTCTGCCCAAAACGTCATTGATAACGTCAAAATTGGAGCCAGTTGTAAACATGAAAGTTGTAGGCAATTGTCTCAGCTTTCTTGTGTAAAAATTTCAGCTCATTTGGACTTCTAGAACTCCAGATATGGCCAAAATACCGAATAGTGCTCGGGCTGGAAGACAGATTCGGGCTTCTTTGTTGTTGCTACAATTTGGACTTGATAATGGCCTTTTTAGATCTTGGGCTCCATATGAAAGTTGTAGGCCTATGTCTTACCTTTCCATCCATATAAATTGGACCTAAATCTGAGATCTGTAGCTCCAGATATGACCCAATTACCGAACAGTGTTCCGGTTTGGATTGCACCGACATCTCTTTTCTAAGTTTGGCCATCTCTTTATCCTTGCAATTTAAGTTCTTCAAGTCATCAATCAATCCTTTCATTTATGTGATAGGCCTGCATTAAAAATAGACATTTACCATAAATTATAGGTATCTTATATTATTAGATACATTATTATAAAACATATTTTAGTTAAGGAGTTATTGATACTTCAAGTGCAAAATGATGATATAAAACCATGATAAAAATGCACTTTTAAGTACTAATCACACCCCCCAACCAGCTTATTACTAGTCCCTAGTAATCAAAGCGTTAAAATAGAAAACAAATTTGCAAATTTCACAAAGCAAGGTATTCATCATTTAACTTCCATTAGTCTATCCAGATAAACAAACTCTCATTAAATTTATATATCTGCTCAATACCTCTTAACAAGATATTAATAAACCTTTCTTTTGTGCTCAATGTATCAACACATAATTATGGGGCTTTTCTTGGAAGAAAACAAAATTTTTGTTCTAATGTTTAAGGTTAACTTCCTTGGGTTGGGATTACTATTTTTGTCTTTTTTTTTTTAACTCTATATACATATACTTTAAAAACATCATGCATCTTTAACCCTTGTAACGAGCTTTCAGCTAATGACTCCCAGACCAGTTGGTCTTAGGGCATTAGGTGTTAAGACACCCCTACGAGCTTAGTAACTCGGGTCGCAGATACTGATATGTAGATAGTGCAATGTTTGATTCCTTTAAGCTTTTCTCCTCAACCCATGTAACAAGCGTTGGGCCAATAGCTCCCAAGTCAATTGACTTTAGGGTATTAGGTGTTAAAACACCCCTTCAGGCTTAATTGCTTAGGTTAGGGAGGTTATGAAACAAAACTTATCTACATTTTTATTATCATCATTTTTTTTCTTTTTTTTTTTCTTTTTTTTTTCTTCTTTTTTTTCATGTTTTTGTTTTTTAATTATATACAATCCCTTTCCCTTAGTTGTTACCTTTAACAAAAGAACATAAATAATGTAATAATCCAATATGCAACCCACAATCATATGTTGAAGTGTGTGTGTGTAAATTAAGGTTTAAGAATACATGTTAAATAAGTATATGAGCAGAATTAAGTGGTAACAATACGAGAGTTTGTAAACCTGAATATTTCAGGAAGTATTATAATAGACCTTGTTAAGAATGGTTACTAAGATGCGTCTCAAGAGTCACTTTAACAAAAGAGCTCCTTTACTCTACCATCCTAGTAACAACAATTATGCACATGCTTTATGAAATGAAAAACACATTTTTTTTTATCAACTACTACCCTCTCCTCCTAACCAAAACGAGACATTGTCCTCAATGTTCTAAGGTAGAAAGATAGAGTATAGAAGATATCACCTGAAATAACGAACACTGACAAAACTTGAAACACACTGAAACAAAAATAAGAAATAACAAAACACAATAACAAAACCAAAAGACACAATTTTTTTTTTTTTTAAATTCAAATTGCAATTGTGATTGTGGCTCACATCTTCCCTTGGTTTTACGTCCAAGAACGACTTAAACGCCCTCTATGGGTCGGGGATAGGCTTCCCATCCAGTTTTCTTAAAAATTGGCAAACATGGTCTTTTTTTAGTCAGATTCCCAAGATTATGCCAAGCATGTTCTTTATGAAAATGGGTTCCTAAGTTATGAATTGCACGATGCTTATCTTGACTATGATGAGACTTAAGAGTCAATAGAAGATTATCTAAAGACTCTCTGTGTTTTGAAATAAATCCCACATTTTGACAATTTTCACAGTTTTTACAAAATGCATGTGACTCCTTGAATATGGTAGGCCAATAAAATCCACTCTGTAAGATTTCTACAATCCTCTATTTTGACGGGAAATGATCCCCACATGCCTTAGAGTGACAAAATTTAATGAAATTACTTACCTCATTATCGGGAAAACATCTTTGACATATTTGATCAGGACGATAATTGAATAAGTAAGGGTCAACCCAATAAAAGTTTTGCACGTTGCTCAAAAATTTTCTTTTGTCTTCGGTACTCCAGTGAGCTGGCAAAAATCCTGAAGCAAGAAAATTGATATTTTTAGCAAACCAAGGCATTGAACTAAGAGAAAGTAGAGATTCATCAGGAAAAGAATAATTGATTGGTGCAATGTTGGGTGTCGAATCTGTTGTCACTTTTGATAAAAGATCCGCATCAACATTTTTGGTGCTTTTTTCATCATCGATGGCTTCCTGATTGGTCATGGCATGAGGAAATGGAAGTGCTGGCAGTGAATCAGTCGTTTCTTTACAATTTTCAGATTCATCCCCTTCCTTACCCTCAGAGATTGACTCATCATCTTTCTCATAAGGTTTAAGAGAGGGTTTTTCAATAACCTTACCACTGCGCAGAGTAGTGACTGATTTGACTTGATCCATGTGTTGGCTTCCGGAACTACTTGCATTTGCATTGTATTGCCCCTTAGGATTTTGCTGTGGTTGAGATGGAAACTTACCTTTTTCTTGAAAATTAAGAGCAGATGTGAATTTTGCAAGAGTATCTTTGACCAAGTTGAGTGTTGATTGTCTCTTGCTTTTCAATGAATGCATACAAAGTTTCCTCAAACTTTCTTGTAGGAGATGGAGCATAAGGAGGTGCATATCCATGATAATTTTAGAAATTATGATGTGCTTGGAACTGTGGTTGTGAAGTTTATGCATTGTTGTTCTCACTCTTCCAATTAAAATTTGGGTGATTTCTCCAACCAGGGTTGTATGTTTGGGAGTATGGGTTGTGGTTGGGCCTTTGGAAACTGTTTAAAGCATGGGCTTGCTCATGGAGACATTCTTTAAAAGAAGGCAAGGTTGGACAATCGTTGGTTGAGTGTTCATTTGTTTCACAGATTTGACACACAATATTTTCAACAGATTTTAATTGACCACTCTTTTTCAATTCTAGTGCCTCGACTTTTCTAGCTAAAGATGCAAACTTGGCTTGAAGGTCATGATCTTCCCTAAGGTTGTACATACCTCCATTAGATGTATGAGGTTGAGTTTTACTCGGTGCCTCATAAGTACCCGCGGTGTCCCAATTTTGAGCATTTTCAGCTAACAAGTCTAAGTACTCCATTGCTTCATCAGGGTCTTTATCTTTAAAAGTTCCATTGCACATCAATTCAACCATTTGCCTATCTTTAGGTGTTAACCCTTCATAGAAATGTGAAACCAATCTCCATGTTTCAAAACCATGATGAGGGCAAGTACTAAGCAAGTCTCGATACCTATCCCAACATTTATAAAATGTTTCTCCTGGTTTTTGAGTGAAAGTGGTGACTTGTCTCTTGAAAGAGTTTGTTCTATGAGATGAGAAAAACTTCTTTAAAAACTCTTGTTGCATTTCATCCCAAGCACGAATGGATCCTGGTCTTAAATTTTGTAGCCATGTTTTAGCTTTATCTTTTAATGAAAAAGGAAAAAGCTTTAATCTGATGGTGTTCATGCTACAATTTAAATTATTATATGTGTTGCACACCTCCTCAAATTCCCTTAAATGCAAGTATGGATTTTCCAAATCTAAGCCATGAAAAGAAGGTAAAAGTTGAATAATACCTGGTTTAAAATTAAAATGAGATGCATCGGGAGGAAAAACTATGCATGATGGTGCACTTGTTCTTGTGGGATTCATGTGGTCTCTAAGTGTTCTAGCACGGTTATTCTCATTATTTTCATTATGAAGTGATTGATTATCTTCTTCAGCCATATTTTCTGAAAATGATGAGGATACCCTACAAAGTCTACCACTTGATGTACGTGACCACACTCTCATGCACGTGTAGGAATAAAATAATAAAAAAAAAAAAGAAAGCAAAAGAAGGAGGAAGAAAACAAAATAAAAAGAAACAAAAGAAAAGAAACAAAGTTATATACAAGAAAAGTGAAAAGAGAAAATAAAATAAATACTATAATTTATACAAGAACTTACCTCCCCGGCAACGGCGCCAAAAACTTGACACGACGAAAAGGTTGATGTCTTCTCCCAAGTGCAGGAGTGTCGAAGTAATAAATAACCCAGCAAGACCGGGGTCGTACCACAGGGAGGTTAATTGTACAAATTATAAACAACAATTATAAACAACAATAATAGCAATAACAACAATAACAACAATAACTATAATAATAATAATAATAATACTAGTAGTAGTAGTAGTATTAGTATTAATA
>NW_011500997.1:29922-36590 GCF_000495115.2 Populus euphratica | reverse complement strand
TAGTAGTAATAATAATAGTAATAGTAATAATAAAGAAAAAGAAGGAGAAGTAGAAGAAGAAGATGAGAACTTTGAGATGGAATATTAATGTAACGATTAAACAATGATAATAACAAATGTCAAGGTTAGAGGTTCCACTAATGGTATATCAAACAAGTATAGTATAAACTCTTATTATTGAATTGGAAACCACACACAAAGGAGGTTCCAATCAGATTATAGATTGTTAACATGATTACATTAGTCATCTTATTCGATTAATGCTAATACTTGTAAATCTCGTCAAGCATTCATGATTATAACTTATGTTAACAACAAATTAAGTTCCTTTCATAGCTCAGGTGTTGGTTATACCATACATTATGGGCTATGAAAGTGCCAAGCATTTGTTGTACCAAATGTTATACAACATAAATCAAGATTAATCATTTAACAAGTAAAGTATTAAAGAGCGAACAAGATAACAAATATAAAACATGTTAGTATCAAACATTAAAGTCCATATTAAGTTTACATTATACTTATTCTCACACTATTAGTGTAACCTTTTCACCTTGACATAACTAACTTAGCTAGACATAATGAAAGAAAGCAAAATAGATAAACAAAATAAGAACATAAAAGTTAACTAAGTAAAGGAAAGGAAATGAAAGGCATAAACTTAATATTAATGAAAACAAAGCATAAAAAATACAAAGAGAGAAAGGAAGAGCATGATCTTGATCTGGAAACCAAGATGCCTAAATGCATGGCAAATGCCTCCTTTTATAGGCCAAAATTGGGAACTATTGATTTGATGACTAATTGATAAGTGGGTGGCCAACTTTTGACTTGGTGACAATCCTTATCTTCTCTTATCTGCCCCAAACGGTTAATACTTGTAAATCTCGTCAAGCATTCATGATCATTGATAACGTCAAAATTGGAGCCAGTTGTAAACATAAAGGTTGTAGCCAATTGTCTCAGCTTTCTTGTGTAAAACAGTTGTAGGCAATTGTCTCAGCTTTCTTGTGTAAAAAATTCAGCTCATTTGGACTTCTAGAACTCCAGATATGGCCAAAATACCGAACAGTGCTCGGGCTGGAAGACAGATTCGGGCTTCTTTGTTGTTGCTACAATTTGGACTTGATAATGACCTTTTTAGATCTTGGGCTCCATATGAAAGTTGTAGGCCTATGTCTTACCTTTCCATCCATATAAATTAGACCTAAATCTGAGATATATAGCTCTAGATATGACCCAATTACCGAACAGTGTTCCGGTTTGGATTGCACCGACATCTCTTTTCTAAGTTTGGAAAATATGATGTAATTCACAAGGTCAGTACCCCCTATCACCCACAAACTAGTGGCCAAACTGAGTTGGCAAATAGGGAGATCAAGAACATTTTAGAGAAAACAGTCAATCCAAACCATAAAGATTGGTCCCTACGACTAGTTGATGCTTTGTGGGCATATCGCACTGTTTATAGGACCTCTTTAGGAATGTCTCCTTATAGGCTAGTTTATGGAAAGCCTTGTCATCTCCCTGTTGAGATTGAGCACCGTGCATATTGGGCCATTCGGCAATTCAATGACAATGAAAACGAGGTTGGCAAAAATAGAAAGCTTCAATTGGATGAATTAGAGGAGTTGAGAAATGATGCATTTGAAAATGCAAAAATTTCAAAACATAAGATGAAAACTTTACATGATAAACAAAGTCTTAGAAAATCCTTTCATGTTGGTCAAAAGGTTCTCATGTATAATTCACGATTACATCTCTTTCCTGGGAAGTTGAGGACAAAATGGATTGGTCCATTTGTGATTAAATCCATCTCTGAGCATGGTGCATTTGAGGTAGAAAATCCCAAGAATGGAAATATTTTCAAAGTAAATGGTCATCGATTGAAACCTTATCTTGAAAACATTGTGGCTGAGGTTGAGATATTGGATCTTGAAGATCCAATACCATTGTAGTATTAGAAGTAATGAGTTTTTATTTTTATTTTTATTTCTGATTTTTATTATTTTTTTTATTTTTATTTTTTTTCTTGTTTCTTCCATCTTTTATATTTTCTTGTTCATGCATTTGGGACAATGCATTATTTTAAGTTGGGGGGTGTGAGGTTCTTTATTTTCAAAAAAAAAAAAACATCAATGTTTTCTTTTAGTTGTGATATGCAGGTTAAAAAAAATAATCAAGTAAGAAGTCAGCTCATGCCCAATTCAATTAGACATTCATCCTTGAAAACAAAAGGGGAGTAGCAATTTTCTAATCCTTATACTTTTCTTCTCTTTCACTTTTACATTGAGGATAATGTAAAACTTAATTTTAGATATTTCATTATGTTGGGGGGAAAGGGTAGTAGTTGATAAAAAAAAATGTTTTTCATTTCATAAAGCATGTGTATAATTGTTATTACTAGGATGACAGAGTAAATGAGCTCTTTTGTTAAAGTGACTCTTGAGACGCATCTTAGTAACCATTCTTAACAAGGTCTATTATAATACTTCTTGAAATATTCAGGTCTACAAACTCTCGCATTGTTATCACTTAATTCTGCTCATATACTTATTTAACATGTATTCTTAAACCTTAATTTATACACACACACTTTAACATATGATTGTGGGTTGCATATTGGATTATTACATTATTTATGTTCTTTTGTTAAAGGTAACAACCAAGGGAAAGGGATAGTATATACTTTGAAAAAAAAAAGCAAAAAAAAGCAAAAAAAAATGATGATAATAAAAATGTAGAGAAGTTTGGTTTCGTAGCCTCCCTAACCCAAGCAATTAAGCCTGAAGGGGTGTTTTAACACCTAATACCCTAAAGTCAACTGACTTGGGAGCTATTGGCCCAACGCTTGTTACATGGGTTGAGGAGAAAAGCATAAGGGAATCAAACATTGCACTATCTACATATCAGTATCTACGACCCGAGTTACTAAGCTCATAGGGGTGTCTTAACACCTAATGCCCTAAGACCAACTGGTCTGGGAGTCATTAGCTGAAAGCTCGTTACATGGGTTAAAGATGCATGGTGTTTTAAGTTATATGTATATATATTTAAAAAAAAAAGGAAAAAAAAAGAAGAAAAAAATAATAATCCCAACCCAAAGAAGTTAACCTTAAACATTAGAACAAAAATTTTGTTTTCTTCCAAGAAAAGCCTTATAATTATGTGTTGATATATTGAGCACAAAAGAAAGATTTATTAATATCTTGTTAAGATGTATTGAGCAGATATATAAATTTAATGAGAGTTTGTTTATCTGGATAGATTAATAGAAGTTAAATGATGAATACCTTGCTTTGTGGAATTTGCAAATTGTTTTTCTATTTTAACGCTTTGATTACTAGGGACTAGTAATAAGCTAGTTGTGGGGTGTGATTAGTACTTAAAAGTGCATTTTTATCATGGTTTTATATCATCATTTTGCACTTGAAGTATCAATAACTCCTTAACTAAAGCATGTTTTATAATAATATATGTAATAATATAAGATACCTTTAATTTGTGGTAAATGTTCATTTTAAATGCAGGCCTATCACATAAATGAAATGATTGATTGATAACTTTAAGAACTTAAATTGCTAGGGCAAAAAGATGACCAAAATTAGAAAAGAGATGTTGGTGCAATCCAAACCGGAACACTGTTCAGTAATTGGGTCATATCTAGAGCTATAGATCTCAGATTTAGGTCTACTTTATATGGATGGAAAGGTAAGACATAGGCCTACAAATTTCATATGGAGCTCAAGATCAAACAAGGCCATTTTCAAGTCCAAATTGTAGCAACAACAAAGAAGCCCGAACCTGTCCTCTAACCCGAGCACTGTTCAGTATGTTGGCCAAATTCCTACAACTTTCATGTTTTTAAGTGGCTCCAATTTTGACGTTATCAATGACGTTTTGGGCAGACAAGAGAAGATAAGGATTGTCAGCAAGTCAAGAGTTGGCCACCCACTCATCAATTAGTCATCAAATCAATAGTTCCCAATTTTGGCCTATAAAAGGAGGCATTTGCCATGCATTTAGGCATCTTGGTTTCTAGATCAAGATCATGCTCTTCCTTTCTCTCTTTGTATTTTTTGTAATGTTTATGCTTTGCTTTCATTAATATCAAGTTTATGCCTTTCATTTCCTTTCCTTTGCTTTGCTAACTCTTATCTTATCTATGTTCTTATTTTGTTTATTTATTTTTCTTTCTTTCATTATGTCTAGCTAAGTTTATTATGTCAAGGTGAAAAGGTTACACTAATGGTGTAAGAATAAGTATAGTGTAAACTTAATATGGACTTTAATGTTTGATACTAACATGTTTTATATTTGTTATCTTGTTCACTCTTTAATACTTTGCTTGTTAAATGACTAATCATGATTTGTGTTGTATAACAATTGGTACAACAAATGCTTGGCACTTTCATAGCTCATACTGTATGGTATAACCGATACCTGAGCTATGAAAGGAACTTCATTTGTTGTTAACATAAGTTATAATCATGAATGCTTGATGAAATTTACAAGTATTAGCATTAATTGAATAAGTTGACTAATGTAATCATGTTAATAATCTATAATTCGATCGGAGCCTCCTTTGTGTGTGGTTTCCAATTGAACAATAAGAGTTTATATTATACTTGTTTGACATATCATTAGTGAATCCTCTAACCTGGACATTTATTGTTATCGTTGTTAAATCTTTACGTTAATATTCCATCTCAAAGTTCTCACCTTCTTCTTCTTCTTCTTCTTTTTTATTATTATTATTAGTATTACTACTACTACTACTATTAGTAATATTATTATTATTATTATTATTATTATTATTATTATTGTTGTTGTTGTTGTTGTTGTTGTTGTTGTTGTTATTACTATTATTGTTGTTATTGCTAGTGTTGTTGTTGTTATTTATAATTTGTACAATTAACCTCCCTGTGGTTCGACCCCGGTCTTGCCGGGTTATTTATTACTTCGACACTCCTGCACTTGGGAGAAGACATCAATCTTTTATTCGTGTCAATAGGGTTTCTTATCTTTTCTTTATTCCAAAATAGCACCCACGACATAATCTCTAGCATCACACATTATTTCAAAAGGTAATGACCAATCAGGAGGTTGAATGACAGAAGCAAAAGTAAACAAGTTTTTAAGCTTAAGAAAGACTTTTTCACATTGTTTAGTCCATTCAAAAACATTTTTTTTATTAGAAGTTTACACAATGGCTTAGATATAACATTAAATTCTTTAATGAATGATTAGTACTTAAAAGTGCATTTTTATCAAGGTTTTATATCATCATTTTGCACTTAAAGTATCAATAACTCCTTAACTAAAGCATGTTTTATAATAATATATCTAATAATATAAGATACCTTTAATTTATAGTAAATATTTATTTTAAATGCAGATCTATCACATAAATAAAAGGATTGATTGATGAGTTTAAGAACTGAAATTGAAAGGACAAAGAGACGGCCAAACTTAGAAAAGAGATGTTGGTGGAATCCAAACCAGAACATTGTTCGGTAATTGGGTCATATCTGGAGCTGTAGATCTCGGATTTAGATATACTTTATATGGATGGAAAGGTAAGATATAGGCCTATAACTTTCATTGGGAGCCCAAGATTTAAAAATACCATTTTCAAATCCAAATTGTAACCACAACAAAGAAGTCTGAATCTGTCTTATAGCTCGTGCACTATTTAATTTTTGGCCCATATCTTGAGTTCTAGAAGTCCAAATGACCTCCATGTTTTTTTCCTGGAAAGCTGAGACAATTTCCTGCAACTTTCATGTTTTAAGTGGTTCCAATTCTAACGTTATCAATGATGTTTTGGGGAAATAATAGAAGATAAGGATTGCCACCAAGTCAAGAGCTGGCCACCCACTCATCAATTAGTCATCAAATCAATAGTTCCCAATTTTGGCATGTAAAAGGAGGAATTTGCTATACATTTAAGCATCTTGGTTTCCAGATCAAAATCATGCTCTTGCTATCTCTCTTTGTATTTTTTTGTATTGCTTATGTTTTGCTTTCATTAATATCATATTTATGCCTTTCATTTCCTTTTCTTTACTTAGTTAACTTTTATCTTATTTATGTTCTTATTTTGTTTATTTATTTTTCTTTCTTTCATTATGTTTAACTAAGTTTATTATGTTAAGGTGAAAAGGTTACACTAATGGTGTAAGAATAAGTATAATGTAAACTTAATATGGACTTTAATGTTTGATACTAACATATTTTGCATGTGTTATCTTGTTCACTCTTTAATACTTTGCTTGTTAAATGACTAATCTAGATTTATGTTATATAACACTTGGTATAACAAATGCTTGGCACTTTCATAGCCCATACTATATACTATAACCAACACTTGAGCTATGAAAGGAACTTGATTTGTTGTTAACCTAAGTTATAATCATGAATGTCTGATGAGATTTACAAGTATTAGCATTAATTGAATAAAATAACTAATGTAATCATGTTAACAATTGATAATCTGATTGGAACCTCCTTTATGTATGGTTTCTAATTAAATAATAAGAGTTTATACTATATTTGTTTGACATACCATTAGTGGATCCTCTTACCTAAATTTTGTTGTTATCATTGTTTAATTCTTACTTTAATCTTTCATCTCAAAGTTCTCATCAACTTCTTCTTCTTCTTCT
>NW_011500997.1:20460-29906 GCF_000495115.2 Populus euphratica | reverse complement strand
TTATTATTATTATTATTGTTGTTGTTGTTGTTGTTGTTGTTGTTGTTGTTGTTGTTCTTATTATTATGATTACTAATATTACTATTATTATTACTACTACTACTGCTATTATTAATATTATTATCATTATTATTGTTATTATTATTCTTACTATTGTTGTTGTTGTTGTTGTTGTATTATTATTATTATCTATAATTTATACAATTAATCTCCTTGTGGTTCGACCCCGATCTTGCCGGGTTATTTATTACTTTGACACTCCTGTATTTGGGAGAAGACATCAATCTTTTGGTCATGTCAAATTTTTGGCGCCATTGCCAGAGAGGTAAGTTCTTGTCCAAATTATAGTATTTATTTTATTTTTTCTTTTCACTTTTCTTGTATATAACTTTATTTGTTTTGTTTTGTTTCTCCTTCTTTTATTTTCTTCTTTCTTTTATTCTATTCCTATACGTGCATGAAAGCGTAGTCACGTACATTAAATGGTAAACTTTATAGAGTATCCTCATCATTTTTAGAAAATATGGTTGAAGAAGATAATCAATCACTTCATAATGAGAATAACCGTGTTAAAATATTTAGAGACCACATGAATCCCACAAGAACAAGTGCACCATCATGCATAGTTTTCCCTCCTGATGCATCTCATTTCAATTTTAAGCTAGGCATTATTCAACTTTTACCTTCTTTTCATGGCTTGGATTTAGAAAATCCATATTTTCATTTAAGGGAATTTGAAGAGGTTTGTAACACCTATAATGACACAAATTGTAGCATAAACACCATCAGATTAAAGCTTTTTCCTTTTTCATTAAAAGATAAAGCTAAAACACGGCTACAAAATTTGAGACCAGGATCCATTTGTGCTTGGGATAAAATGCAACAACAGTTTTTAAAGAAGTTTTTTCCATCTCACAGAACAAACTCTTTCAAAAGACAAATCACCACTTTCACTCAAAAACAAAGAGAAACATTTATCAATGTTGGGATAGGTATCTAGACTTGTTTAATACTTCCCCTCATCATGGTTTTGAAACATGGAGATTGGTTTCACATTTTTATGAAGGGTTAACACCTGGAGATAGGCAAATGGTTGAATTGATGTGCAATAGAACTTTTAAAGATAAAGACTCTCATGAAGCAATGGAGTACTTAAACTTGTTAGGTGAAAATGCTCAAAATTAGGACACCGCGAGTACTTATGAAGCACCGAGTAAAACTCAATCTCATACATCTAGTGGAGGTATCTATAACCTTAAAAAAAATCATGACCTCCAAGCCAAGTTTGCATCTTTAGCTAGAAAAGTCGAGGCACTAAAATTGAAAAAGAGTGGTCAATTAAAATATGTTGAAAACATTGTGTGTCAAATATGTGAAACAAATGAACACTCAACCAATAATTGTCCAACCTTGCCTTCTTTTAAAGAATGTCTCCATGAACAAGCTCATGCTTTAAACAGTTTTCAAAGGGCCAACCACAACCCATACTCACAAACATACAACCCTGGTTGGAGAAATCACCCAAATTTCAGTTGGAAGAGTGATAATAACAATGTACAAACATCACAACCACCGTTTCAAGCACAACACAATTTCCAAAATTCTCATGGATATGCACCTCCTTATGCTCCACCTCTTAGAAGAAATCTTGAGGAAACATTGTATGAATTTATTGAAAAGCAAGAGACAATCAATACTTAACTTACTCAAAACATGATAGATTTTAAAGATACTCTTGTAAAATTAACATCTGCACTCAGTTTTTAAGAGAAAGGTAAGTTTCCATCTCGACCACAGCAAAATCCCAAGGGGCAATACAATGTAAATGCAAGTAGTTCTGGAAGTCAACACTTGGATCAAGTCAAATCAATCATCACTCTTTGTACTGGTAAGGTTATTCAAAAACCAATTCTTGAACCATGTGAGAAAAATGATAAGTCAATCTCTAAGGGTAAGGAAGGGGTTGAATTTGAACATTGCAAAGAAGAGACCGATTCTCTGCCAGCACTTTTATTTTCTCATGTTATGACCAATCAGGAAAAAATCGAGGATGAAAAAGGCATCGAAAATATTGATGCGGATCTTTTACCAAAAGTGACAACAGATTCAATACTCGACATCACATCAATCGATGATTACTTTTCTGATGAATCTTTACTTTCTCTTAGTTCAATACCTTGGTTTGCTAAAACTATCAATTTTCTTACTTCAGGATTTTTGCCAGCTCACTAAAGTACCAAATACAAAAGAAATTTTTGAGCAACGTGTAAAAATTTTATTGGGATGACCCTTACTTATTCAATTATTATCCTGATCACATATTTCAAAGATGTATTCCCGACAATGAGATAAGTAATGTCATTAAATTTTGTCACTCTAAGGCACGTGGGGATCATTTCTTGTCAAGAAAAAGGACTGTAGAAATCTTACAAAGTAGATTTTACTGGGCCACCATATTTAAGGAATCACATGCATTCCACAGAACTTGTGAAAATTATCAAAAGGTGGGATTTATTTCAAAACACAGAGAGTCTTTAGATAATCTTTTATTAACTCTTAAGTCTCATCATAGTCGAGATCAGCATTGTGCAATTCATGACTTATGAACCCATTTTTATAAAGAACATGATTGGCATAGTCTTGGGAATCTGATTAAAAACCCTATTTGCCAATTTTTTAAGAAAACTGGATGTGAAGCCTATCCCTGACCCATAGAGGGCGTTTCAGCCATTCTTGAACGTAAAACGAAGGGAAGATATGAGCCACAATCACAACTACCTATACATACACATGTTTTTTTAAATAAATAAATAAATAGAGAGAGAGAGAGAGAGAGAGTACGACTCCAACTGGCCTACATGTAGGTGGTATGATTGCCTTTTTAATTTCTCATCTATAAAATCCTCTCTTTCTTTCTTTCATTTCTACTCAACCCATACATTCAACAAATATAGAAGTGTGTAGAAATGGCAAGTTCCTTAGGTCATCACATAAGAAATGTTTGTGTTTTCGATGGATCTAGTCCTAGGAAAGAAAAGGAATTTTTAGAATCAATAAATCATCTTGGTCAGGTGCTAGCTGAGAGAAAGATTCATTTAGTGTATGGAGGAGGCAATCTTGGGTTAATGGGAGGTGTGTCAATAGCTGTATTTTTAGGAGATAGTCAAGTTTTGGGGGTCGTTCCCAAAGCTTTAGCACAAGAGGACATCATTGGAAAAACAATTACAAAGGAACTACATGTCTCTACAATATCTGCTCGAATGAATGCAATGTTTAACCATGTTAATGCCTTCATTGCCTTACTAGGTGGTGTTGGCACATTGGAAGAGATCTTTCATATCTTATCTTGGGCCCAACTGCACATTCACAATAAACTCATAGGTCTGTTAAATATTAATGGTTATTATGATAAGTTGTTATCGTTTCTTGATCATGCTGTGGAACATGAATTTCTAACATCTTTGGCACGACAAATCATAATCTTTGCTGCTACTACTGAACAATTGATTGACCAACTACAATCTTTTATTTTTGTAATTGATCCCTGACACGACTAAAAGATTGATGTCTTCTCCCAAGTGTAGGAGTGTCGAAGTAATAAATAACCCGACAAGACCGGGGTCGAACCACATGGAGGTTAATTGTACAAATTATAAATAACAATAATACAACAACAACAACAATAACAACAATAACAATAATAATAGTAATAATAGCAATAATAATAATAATAATAGTACTAATAATAGTACTAATAATAGTAGTAGTAGTAATACTAATAATAATAATAATAATAATAATAAAGAAAAAGAAGAAGAAGAAGATGAGAACTTTGAGATGAAATATTAACGTAAAGATTTAACAACGATAACAATAAATGTCAAGGTTAGAGGATCCACTCATGGTATGTCAAACAAGTATAGTATAAACTCTTATTAGTCAATTGGAAACCACACACAAAGGAGGTTTCAATCAGATTATAGATTGTTAACATGATTACATTAGTCATCTTATTCAATTAATGCTAATACTTGTAAATCTCGTCAAGCATTCATGATTATACAAGCCACTCCTGAGAGAAATAAATGAATTCCAAAGATCTTGGGCAAATCTAAAGAAGGTTTTCCTGTACGTTCATCACAAAAGATTTCTAGATCCCAATACACCCAATGCCAGATAGCTGCCAAGAAGCACAAGCCAGAAAACACAATATGCGCCCCAGCCACACCTTCATAACTCCAAATACCCGGATTCGTTATAGTTCCTCCTGTAATACTCCAACCACCCCATGAATTGGTTATTCCTAAACGAGTCATGAAGGGTATAACGAACATACCTTGTCTCCACATTGGATCAAGAACGGGGTCAGAAGGATCAAAAACTGCTAATTCATATAGAGCCATTGAGCCGGCCCAACCAGCAACCAAAGTTGTATGCATTATATGGACAGCCAGCAAACGACCGGGATCATTCAATACGACGGTATGAACACGATACCAAGGCAAACCCATGGAATACCCCCTTATCAACGAAAGATAGACACTATGTAACTTTAATGCACTGGAAAAAACTATGTTATGGACCTCCCTTTTTTAGTGGATTATCTCGGAGAAAGGATTCCATTTTTTTTTTAGTATTTTAGTCAGAATGTCACAATTCTGTTTATAGGAACAAAGAGAAGCAGATCTATTCTATACCAGATAAGTACCAATACGCAATGGGAGGTTGACTCCATTTTAGATGAGCGAATGCATACGGATTTGTTCATCATTCAAAGAGCCTATTCGTAAGAATTTGACTTTATTCATTTTGTCTTTTTTTTTTATGTTATGAACTTATCGAATCTGCGCAAATAACAAATAAAATAAAACAAAAAAATAAAGAAAATAGAAAAAATAATAAAATAAAAGCCAATATCCAATATAATATTATTAAGACAATAAATTCATATAATATTATTAAGACAATAAATTCATTGTTACGCTTTCACATCAAAGTGAAATAGAGTACTTCATTTTTTTTTATTTCATTTAATGCCTATTGGTGTTCCAAAAGTCCCTTTTCGAAATCCCGAAGAGGATAGTTCAAATTGGATTGACGTATAGTGCGACTTGTCAGAGACATTGGGTCATTATGGGATTTCCCCGTTCTCTACCCCGATCGAGATATCCTTTGTTTCACCAAAGAAGGATTGATTAAATCATCCAAAAATTAGAGCGTGAAGGGGCAATAAAGTGCAATTAGATCTATGCTTTGGAGGTATTCAGATTAATATTATCAATTAGAATAATTTATGGTTAGCTTGTTTGGACCAATAAAATGAAGTATCCAGGCTCCGCTTAGAAAAACCCAATTAGTATTATATCCATGATTACTATTTGTATCATATTCTATTTATAAATTTTATAAATTAGAAATAGGAGTAATTTAAAACTACTAATCATAATGAATCGAATAATTTGATAAATACGTCAAATATTTTGTGGAAGGCGTGAAATGAATTGAAAAAAAAAAGGAAGTTGTAGCAAAAAGACGGTATTGGGAGCATTTGCCCTATATGTGCAAATCCAAATCGGGCAGATCTTTACTCGGAGTAGAGCACAAACCTAAAAGAATTAAAGAAGCCCACTCAGAAACAAGAGAATGTTATCGTGATTTGAATTGGATCTCGATGAAAGAATACATCAATGAGAAGTTAGTTTGATAAGTTTAATGAATTTTTTTTATTTATAGGTAAACGGGTAAAAAAACCATCTTTCTTGAAAAATGGAGGAAAAACACCTTCGTTATTCGTTAAATGGGATCTACATATTGATTCTTTTTTTCACGATTTTTGATGAACCGTATGCATCAAAAGGTGCATGTACGGTTCCTAAGGGATAGAATTTGATCCTAATCAACCGACTTTATCGAGAAAGATTACTTTTTTTAGGTCAAGATATTGATAGTGAGATCTCGAATCAACTTATCGGTCTTATGGTATATCTTAGTACAGAAAGTGAGATCAAAGATTTGTATTTGTTTATCAACTCTCCTGGCGGATGGGTAATACCCGAAATAGCTATTTATGATACTATGCAATTTGTGCGACCAGATGTACAAACAGTATGCATGGGATTAGCCGCTTCAATGGGATCTTTTATCCTAGTCGGAGGAAAAATTACCAAACGTCTAGCATTCCCTCACGCTTGGCGCCAATGAGTTTTTATTTTATTTGAAAGAAAAAAGAAAACTATGCCTTCGCCATATGAAATATGAATATTAAGTAATAATAGCATGGCATTCCGAATTCAATATAAGAAATTTTTTTATTTCGTTTTAACATTAGATTATATATTGAAAGAGTAGTATGAGATATTAGGGGTAGTTCCGATTTTATCGGGAGCCTATTTCAGTGTCGCAAACTTTTTTTTTTGTTTTCACACCAGAAGGTTCTTAATGTTATTTATATTATTATGAATTATGAAAGAGGACAAAAAAAAAGATTATATTCTTTTTTCTTTTTTTTTATTTGAAAAAAAAAGAAACTTTGGGATTGCTAAATCACCGATGAAATAAAGCAACGGAGCCACCATAGTATTTTGTTTTTCTTAATTCCTCCCAAGGAAAGGGTGGTCATTGCATCATTTACCGACCTAGGCTTTGTAGACTCTCTATTTTTCTTCGGTAAAAGTGAATTCTCTTGTAGAGCCGTATGCAATGCGCAAGCAATGCCTGTATGGTTGTTCAATTCTATCTTTTTTTTTATTCTTTATCTCTTCTCGTGACCTTCTTATGCGAGATAAAGTAACCCTTTATTATCTTATATCATCAGGGTAATGATCCATCAACCTTTTGCTGCTTTTTATGAAGCACAAATAGGAGAATTTTTCCTAGAAGCGGAAGAACTACTGAAACTACGCGAAATCCTCACAAGGGTTTATGCACAAAGAACAGGCAAACCCTTATGGGTTGTATCTGAAGACATGGAAAGGGATGTTTTTATGTCAGCAGCAGAAGCCCAAGTTCATGGAATTGTTGATCTTGTAGCAGTTGCATAAAAAATAGCAGGAATTTCACACAAATCGCGATTTGAGATTTTAGTTTCTTACCGAGGTTTCATATTCTATTTTAATATTTTATTAAAATAGAATATGAATATAGAAAGAATTCATAATCATCCGGTTAGGATCGATCTAAACCAGCCCATTATGCATACGATTCAACATGCCAACTATTAAACAACTTATTAGAAACAAAAGCTAGCCAATCAGAAATGTCACCAAATCCCCCGCTCTCGGGGGATGCCCTCAGCGCCGAGGGACATGTACTAGGGTGTATGTGCGACTCGTTCAGATTTCAGATTGTGGGTGGGGACAAAAGAAAGAATTTTTCCACTATCCGTGATCAGTACCGATGAATAGGATAGAATGGAAGACTCCCCTTCACTATCTAAAATGAAAAAAAAAAGATCTAGAATATGCTTCTATTGTGTATCAAATTTATGGTTTCTATTGGTGCAAATTCAATTACCTCAATTTTCAATTGAAAATGCGAAAGAATTCCCCATTGGTAGCAAATGATTATCTGTTAAGCAGGGCAAATCTTATTTAAATTAAAAAGCCGAAAATGGATGCCTCTACTCTTGCAAGAACGGACTAACAAGGTCAGCTAATCAGCTAATCCACATAATTAAATACCGTTACTGTAAAAACGGATCTCGTTGTGAAAGACCTACTACTGAGGAATTCATGGGTAGAGCCAAAAAGTGTAAACTGTACAAGTTAACAATAGCATTGATTCGATCAAGTAAGGGGCTCCGGTGTATAGAGAGGACCTCGCCGTTTAAGAAATAACCATAGAAACGATGGAACCCACTATTTATTTATCCATTTCTATTTACTACTTAATTACTACTTATTTTTATTTACTATATTTTTGTTATTTTTGTTTGATACCTAGTACCAATAAGATTTCTTATTTCAAGGCGAAATGCTTATAAAAAAAAAAAAAGAAAAAATAGTGGTTGGGAAGGTTAGAGTAGCAAAAGCCGTTGGAATTATTATTTTATACATTGGAAGAATCCGTTTTGTTATTCTAGAAAAGGGAAAAAGAATAACTGAAAGAAAGGAAATCAATTAGTTATTTATCAAAGTTTCGTTTATTCAATGACCAGAATTAGACGAGGATATATAGCTCGGAGGCGTAGAACAAAAATTCGTTTATTCACATCAAGCTTTCGTGGGGCTCATTCAAGACTTACTCGAACTATTATTCAACAAAAAATAAAAGCTTTGTTTTCGGCCTATCGGGATAGAGATAGGCACAAAAGAAATTTTCGGTGTTTATGGGTCACTCGTATAAATGCAGCAATTCGCGAGAATGCAGTATCCTATAGTTATAGTACGTTAATAAACAATCTGTACAAGAGACAGTTGCTTCTTAATCGTAAAATACTTGCACAACTAGCTATATTAAATAGGAATTGCCTTTATCTGATTTCCAATGACATGATAAAATAAGGAGATTGGAAGGAATCCTTCGGAATGTTTGACTTTGACATGGAATTACTTGGAAAATGAATTCCGGGAAGGTAGAATAGAAATAAGTATGATAAAATATGATCATAATATGATCAAGTAGTCAAACTGAACAAAAACATTCAATAAAAAAATATTTATTTTTTTATTTACTTTACCCAATTCGTTTTTTTTACGACACGACAATCAAATCTGTATTCCTGGATTTTTCTCGAACAAAACATCAACCGACGTTTGAGTTCGGATTGAAATTTTGATTCAATTAAAGAGTAAGTCTATTTTTTTCTGGTTCTAAGACCCGTAGTTCGAGCGACCAACTCGTTTTTTTTCAAATTGTCTTTCATTATTAAGAAAGGGTAATGAAGATAAAATACGAGCTTGTTTTATAGCAATGGTAATTAATCGTTGTTGTTTTAAAGTCAATCTATTCACCCGTCTAGATAATATTTTTCCTTGTTCACTAATAAATCGACTAATTAAACTCATGTTTCTATAATCAATTCGATCCCCCGATCCAATCGGGGGCAGACGCCTACGAAGAGATCGCTTGGGCTTAAGAAAAAGTCGCTTGGATTTATCCATGGCTTGTTTA
The DNA here is from genome assembly GCF_000495115.2 of Populus euphratica. NCBI lineage: Eukaryota > Viridiplantae > Streptophyta > Magnoliopsida > Malpighiales > Salicaceae > Populus > Populus euphratica. The sequence goes on along the minus strand of NW_011500997.1, from coordinate 20,795 downwards.
TTTTATTCCTTTTTTCGAGAATCCTATTTCCTTTGATCGGATCAAAAATGCTAATGATTTCGAATTAAGAAATAGGATTTTGCTTATTTCTATTTAAATATATATATTAACATATGATATGCTAATATATGATATGTCAATATGTCATTTTTCATCTTCCTTGTAAAAGTCACACGCAGTTGATCAATTCCATCTATTTCTTTATCTCCCCGTGAATTGTATGTTTGTAACAATAGGGACAGAATTTTCTCAACTCCAATCGACTAGGCCTATTGTGTCGATTCTTTTGAGTAATATATCTAGAAATGCCTATTGATTTCTTATTAACACTCTTT
>NW_011500997.1:15307-15864 GCF_000495115.2 Populus euphratica | reverse complement strand
AAGTACTAATCAATTATTATAAATCATACTTTAGTTAATGAGTTATTGATACTTCAAGTGCAAAATGATGATATAAAACCATGATAAAAATGCACTTTTACGTACTAATCAATCCCTCTATTAATCGCATAAATTAGTCATCTAAGAAAAGCCATAAAAAGCTTAGATTGGATTTGAGCCTTCATTTGTGAATCTTTATATCTTTTGGTTTTATTATTGTGTTTTGTTATCTTTTTATATTTGTTTAAGTGTGTTTCAGGTTTGTTAGTGTTTGTTATTTCAGGTGATGCCTTCTATACTCTATCTTTCTATGTTAAAAAAATATATACATATAATTTAAAAACACCATGCATCTTTAACCCATGTAATGAGCTTTCAGGTAATGACTCCCAGACCAGGTGGTCTTAGGGCATTAGGTGTTAAGACACCACTACGAGCTTAGTAACTCGGGTCGCAAATATTGATATGTAGATAGTGCAATGTTTGATTTCCTTAAGCTTTTCTCCTCAACCCATGTAACAAGCGTTGGGCCAATAGCTCCCAAGTCAGCTGACTTT
>NW_011500997.1:0-15146 GCF_000495115.2 Populus euphratica | reverse complement strand
TTTTTTTCTTTTTTTTTCTTTTTTTTCTTTTTCTTTTTATTTTTTTAATTATATACAATCCCTTTCCCTTAGTTATTACCTTTAACAAAAGAACATAAATAATGTAATAATCCAATATGCAACCCACAATCATGTGTTAAAGTGTGTGTGTGTAAATTAAGGTTTAAGAATACATGTTAAATAAGTATATGAGCAGAATTAAGTGATAACAATGCGAGAGTTTGTAAACCTGAATATTTCAAGAAGTATTATAATAGACCTTGTTAAGAATGTTACTAAGATGCGTCTCAAGAGTCACTTTAACGAAAAAGCTCATTTACTCTGCATCCTAGTAACAACAATTATGCACATGCTTTAAGACAATAACTTATCATAATAACCATTAACATTTAACAAACCTATGGGTTTATGGTGAATGTGCAGTTGAGCCCAGAGGAAATATGAAAGATTTCTTCCAATGTACCTAGACCACCTGGTAAAGCAATGAAGGCATCAGCATGGTTAAACATTACATTCATTCGAGCTGACATTGTGGAGACCTGAAGTTCCTCTCCAATTGTTTTTCCAATGATATCCCCTTGTGCTAAAGCTTCGGGGACGACCCCCAAAACTTGACTACCTCCTAAAAATACAACTATTGACACACCTCCCATTAACCCAAGACTGCCTCCCCCATACACTAAATGAATCTTTCTCTCAGCCACCAACTCATCAATTAGTCATCAAATCAATAGTTCCCAATTTTGGCCTATAAAAGGAGGCATTTGCATGCATTTAGGCATCTTGGTTTCCATATCAAGATCATGCTCTTCCTTTCTCTCTTTGTATTTTTTGTAATGCTTATGCTTTGTTTTCATTAATATCAAGTTTATGCTTTTCATTTCCTTTCCTTTACTTAGTTAACTTTTATCTTGTTTATGTTCTTGTTTTGTTTATTTATTTTTCTTTCTTTTATTATGTTTAGTTAAGTTTATTATGTCAAGGTGAAAAGGTTGCACTAATGGTGTAAGAATAAGTATAGTGTAAACTTAATATGGACTTTAATGTTTGATACTAACATGTTTTGTATTTGTTATCTTGTTCACTCTTTAATACTTTGCTTGTTAAATGACTAATCTTGATTTATGTTGTATAACACTTGGTACAACAAATGCTTGGCACTTTCATAGCCCATACTGTATGGTATAACCGACACCTGAGCTATGAAAGGAACTTGATTTGTTGTTAACATAAGTTATAATCATGAATGCTTGACGAGATTTACAAGTTTTAGCATTAATCGAATAAGATGACTAATGTAATCAAGATAACAATCTATAATCTGATTGGAACCTCCTTTGTGTGTGGTTTCCAATTGAATAATAAGAGTTTATACTATACTTGTTTGACATACCATTAGTGGAACCTCTAACCTTGAAATTTGTTATTATTATTGTTTAATCCTTATATTAATTTTCCATCTCCAAGTTCTCATCATCTTCTTCTTCTTCTCTTTCTTTATTATTATTATTACTACTACTACTACTACTACTACTACTACTATTATTATTATTATTATTATTATTATTATTATTATTATTATTATTGTTATTATTGTTATTGTCATTGTTGTTATTATTGTTATTACTACTATTATTGTTGTTTTTATTATTATTGTTGTTGTTGTACTATTATCGTTTATAATTTGTACAATTAACCTCCCTATGGTTCGACTCCGGTCTTGCCGGGTGATTTATTACTTCGACACTCCTGCACTTGGGAGAAGACATCAATCTTTTAGTCGTGTCACTTGTTAAATGTCTAATTTAGATTTATGTTGTATAACACTTGGTACAACAAATGCTTGCCACTTTCATAGCTCATATTGTATGGTATAATCGACACCTGAGCTATGAAAGGAACTTGATTTGTTGTTAAAATAAGTTATAATCATGAATGTCTAATGAGATTTACAAGTATTAGCATTAATCGAATAAGATAACTAATGTAATCATGTTAACAATTTATAATCTAATTGGAACCTCCTTTGTGTGTAGTTTTCAATTGAATAATAAGAGTTTATACTATACTTGTTTGACATACTAGTAGATCCTCTAACCTTGATATTTGTTGTTATCATTGTTTAATCATTATATTAATCTTTCATCTCAAAGTTCTCATCAACTTTTTCTTCTTCTTTACTACTACTACCACCAGCACCACCACTATTACTATTATTATTAGTATTAGTATTGTTGTTGTTGTTGTTACTATTGTCATTGTTTATAATTGTTATCTATAATTTGTACAATTAACCTCCCTAAGGTTCGACTCTGTCTTTGTCGGATTATTTATTACTTCGACACTCCTGCACTTGGAAGAAGATATCAATTTTTTAGTCATATTAGTTGGCCTTTGTTCTCTCTAGTTTTTGCCTAAAAGAGAGAGGGGGATGACAACTAGCTTCTGTGGTTATGGACAGGGAAGAGTGGCGGCTCGAAAAGAAAATAAAGGCTAGGAGAGCAGAGATTGCAAAGAGTTGGGACTCATTTAGGTCAAGGGCCAACTAAGGGGAGATCATGGAAATGAGGACCCTAGTGATGGAGGTGCTAAAGGTTTAAGAAGGAGCCAAAAGGACCCAAAACTGGGGGAGAGATGATCGATTTTTTTGCAAAGGGAGGCAGACAATCGGCTAGCTTGGGAGAAATAATTTAGGTTTAGGGTTTTTGTTTGCCTAAATTTCTCTATCTTAAGATTCTTCCACTATGAAATTCTTCTCCCTTTTTTTATGTATGCTATAACCTCTATTTATAGGTAAAGTCGTTTAGTCCTCAAAACACATTGGTCCCTTATTGTCTTTATTTTTTATCCATTTTGATTTTTTTTGTATTTTTTAAAGCAAGCAATATTAATGTTGACTCAACAAGAAAAATAAGTAATTGTAAAATTAATGCATTAAAAGTTGAACACATTCAAAATGTCTTTGAAAATTTAGATTTTTCTAAGATGACTTTGAAAATGCTAAAAACGATAAAAATATATCAAAATATATATTTTAGGGTTTTCATTGTTTTTTTGCTATTTTTAATTTCTTTCTGAAAATTTATCAAGAATTGGGTAGTAACAATTCTCAAGTGATGACATCTTCTAATCATCATTTTCATTTTAGGTTTCCACATCTTTATAGTTACATAAGATCATAACTATTTTATTTAGATATTAAAAAGTTATGTGACATATTCCTAAACAACTGAAATATTTGATATTATGATTACAAGGTGATTGAGAATCAGATTTACCTAGAATATCAGTGGAGATTTCTTTTTTTTTTTCATTAGTTATCTTAATTTTACTACTTGTATTTGGCTTAGTTTGGGCATCCCCGTCATTCTTCTAATTTAGCCTTTCTAATGAAAAGAAAAAAACTCATATTTTAAACTTACCATAAATAACCCATTCTCTTAAATTGTTGTTCCATATTTTTAGCTAAATACACAATGTCTTTTAACTCTATATAATGTTGTCACTTTATAACATTTGCTATCTCATAGTTCAAACCATTCAATAATCTAGTCATGGTAGCTTCTTTTTCCTCCCTTATATTTACCAAATCATAATCACCTTCATCTTTTTATAGTTCTCTACACTTTTAGAACATTAAGTTCAGCTTTACAATTTTTTATACAAATCCTAATAATAGTGACTAGAAACAAATCTCCTCCTCGTAATTGTCTTTATCTCATCTCAAGTATTAAAAGGCCTCTTATGATTCTTTCTTTTACTTAAAACAAGTTGATTCCATTAAATAATAGCATAATTAGTAAATTCATTCACAACTAATTTTACCTTTTTCTTATCTGAATAGTTATGACAATAAAAAATTAACTTCACTTTTTTATCTCATTATAAGTAATTTTCTAAATCATTCCATTATTCCTCTATTAGAAACCAGGAATCTTAATCTAAATTTCTATCCAAACCACCATGAAACTCAATATCTCTCCTATATATTCTATAATTGAGATCCTAGTGATGTCAAAATATATTATCACTAAATGTACCATGTTACCAACTTCTACCTCATTAGCTAAATAAAGCTTGAGCAAGTTCATTCAAATAAGTATCCACATTCTTATTAGTAAACTCGTCTACAAGTATGGTAGAATATCTTTCCATTCTTTTAGCATTAGGAACCCTTTGGGATGGTTCCTTATGCAAACTAACAATCATGAGATCCTGTTTATCCATTGACACGACTGAAAGATTGATGTCTTCTCCCAAGTGCAGGAGTGTCGAAGTAATAAATAACCCGGCAAGATCGGGGTCGAACCACAGAGAGGTTAATTGTATAAATTATAAACGACAATAGTAACAACAACAACAACAATAATAATAGTAATAACAGCAGTAATAATAATAATAATAATGATAATAATAATAATAATACTAGTAGTAGTAGTAGTAGTAGTAGTAGTAGTAATAATAATAATAATAATAATAATAATAAAGAAAAAAAAAAGAAGAAGAAGAAGATGAGAACTTTGAGATAGAATATTAACGTAACGATTAAACAATGATAATAACAAATGTCAAGGTTAGAGGTTCCACTAATGGTATCTCAAACAAGTATAGTATAAACTCTTATTATTCAATTGGAAACCACAACAAGTATAGTATAAACTCTTATTATTGAATTGGAAACCACACACAAAGGAGGTTCCAATCAGATTATATATTGTTAACATGATTACATTAGTCATCTTATTCAATTAATGCTAATACTTGTAAATCTCGTCAAGCATTCATGATTATAACTTATGTTAATAACAAATCAACTTCCTTTCATAGCTCAGGTATCGGTTATACCATACAGTATGGGCTATGAGAGTGCCAAGTATTTGTTGTACCAAGTGTTATACAACATAAATCAAGATTAGTTATTTAACAAGCAAAGTATTAAAGAGTGAATAAGATAACAAATACAAAACATGTTAGTATCAAACATTAAAGTCCACATTAAATTTACACTATACTTATTCTTACACCATTAGTGTAGCCTTTTCACCTTGACATAATAAACTTAGCTAGACATAATGAAAGACTTATTCTTACACCATTAGTGTAACCTTTTCACCTTGACATAATTAACTTAGCTAGACATAATGAAAGAAAGCAAAATAGATAAACAAAATAAGAACATAAAAGTTAACTAAGTAAAGGTAAGGAAATGAAAGGCATAAACTTGATATTAATGAAAGTAAAGCATAAACATTACAAAAAATACAAAGAGAGAAAGGAAGAGCATGATCTTGATCTGGAAACCAAGATGCCTAAATGCATGGCAAATGCCTCCTTTTATAGGCTAAAATTGGAAACTATTGATTTGATAACTAACTGATGAGTGGGTGGTCAACTCTTGACTTGGTGACAATCCTTATCTTCTTTTGTCTACCCAAAACGTCATTGCTAACGTCAAAATTGGAGCCACTCGAAAACATGAAAGTTGTAGGAAATTATCTCAGCTTTCTTGTGTAAATAATTTAGCTCATTTGGACTTCTAAAACTCCAAATATGGGCCAAATACTGAACAGTGCTCGGGCTGGAAGATAGATTCGGGCTTCTTTATTGTTGCTATAATTTGGACTTGAAAATGGCCTTTTTAGATCTTAGGCTCCATATAAAAGTTGTAGGACTATGTCTTACCTTTCCATCCATATAAAGTGAACCTAAATCTGAGATCTACAGCTCCAGATATGATCAAATTACCGAACAGTGTTCTGGTTTGGATTGCACCGACATCTCTTTTCTAAGTTTGGCCATCTCTTTGTCCTTTCAATTTCAGTTCTTAAATTCATCAATCAATCCTTTCATTTATGTGATAGGCCTGTATTTAAAATGAATATTTACCACAAATTAAAGGTATCTTATATTATTAGATACGTTATTATAAAACATACTTTAGTTAAGGAGTTATTGATACTTCGAGTGCAAAATGATGAAATAAAATCTTGATAAAAATACAGTTTTAAGTACTAATCATCCATTTGATTATTTACTTTGCCAAACAATGCATTTATCCTTTCAAATTATTGTTGGATGGCTTATGAAATAAAGAAATCGTTCTTCCTCTTCCTTTTTAGGTTATGATTTGCCTTTAAAAGACAAATATTTTAAAGAAAGTGTGAAATACAAAAAAGTGTTTCACTTGCAATTTGTTTTTTCACAATAATATTCTCACACATTTTTATCTTTTACCATTATAAGCTCAACTCTTCGGTTGTTTAATGAGTTAGAAAAAATTAGTAAGAAATTTGAGATTACAACATTCAATCAATGGATTCAAAAAGACATAATGATAATAAAAAAAATGATAATCAAGCTATAAAAAATGATAATTCAACAAACAAACTAAATTAATACCAAAATATGAATTCAATAACAAGCCAAATTCAATTTAGAATCAAACCAAACAAACCAATTTCCAATTGAAAAAACTTAAAAACTAGAAATCAATATAGATTCAATTAAACCAAAATCAATTTGGCTATTTCAATTTAAACCAATCTCAATTTTATAATCCCAATAACAAACCGATTTCAATCAACTATGATTTCTAATTTCTTTATTTTTTTATAGTAATTTTAAAAAATCTAAATAAAAAATATTTTTTTCTTATATATATTGACACGACCAAAAGATTGATGTCTTCTTCCAAGTGTAGGAGTGTTGAAGTAATAAATAACCCGGCAAGACTGAGGTCGAACCATTGAGAGGTTAATTGTATAAACTATAGGTAGAATAACACAACAACAACAAATTCATAATAATATCAATAATAATACTAAATAATAATAATAATAATAATAAAGAAGAAGAAGATGAGAGCTTTGAGATGGAAGATTAATGTAAGGATTAAACAATGATAACAATAAATGTCAAGGTTAGAGGATCCACTAATGGTATGTCAAACAAGTATAGTATAAACTCTTATTATTCAAGTAGAAACCACACACAAAAGAGGTTCCAATCAAATTATAAATTGTTGACATGATTACATTAGTTATCTTATTCGATTAATGCTAATACTTGTAAATGTTGTTAGGCATTCATGATTATAACTTATATTGACAACAAATCAAGTTTCTTTCATAGCACAAGTATCGGTTATACTATACAATAAGTGGTATGAAAGTACCAAGCATTTATTGTACCAAGTGTTATACAACATAAACCTAGATTAGTTATTTGACAAGCAAAGTATTAAAGAGTGAAAAAGATAACAAATATAAAACATGTTAAGTTTGCACTATACTAATTCTTATACCATTAGTGTAACCTTTTCACCTTGACATAATAAACTTAGCTAAATACAATGAAACAAAGAAAAATAAATAAACAAAATAAGAACATAAATAAGATAAAAGTTAAGTAAAGGAAAAGAAATGAAAGACATAAACTTGATATTAATGAAAGTAAAACATAAGCAATAAAAAGACACTAAGAGAGAAAGCAAGAGCATGATCTTGATTTGAAGACCAAGATGCCTAAATGCATGGCAAATACCTCCTTTTATAGGCCAAAATTGAAAACTATTAATTTGATGACTAATTGATGAGTGGATGACCAACTCTTAACTTGGTGATAATCCTTATCTTCTCTTGTCTTTCCATCCATATAAAGTAGACCTAAATCTGAGATCTACAGCTCTAGATATGACCCAATTATCAAAGAGTGTTCCGGTTTGGACTATACCAGCATCTCTTTTCTAAGTTTGATCATCTCTTTGTCCTTTTAATTTCAGTTCTTAAACTCATTAATCAATCATTGCATTTATGTGATAGGCCTGCATTTAAAATGAATATTTACCACAAATTAAAGGTATCTTATATTATTAGATATGTTATTATAAAACATGCTTTAGTTAAGGAGTTATTGATACTTCAAGTACAAAATGATGATATAAAACTTTGATAAAAATACACTTTTAAATACTAATTATATATATATATATATTGGTAGAATACTAGTTTGATAAATAACGTTTTTTTTAATCAATGAAACCCAAAACTAGAAAATTAAGATAAAACCAAATTCAAAATCACAAAAAGAAAACAAGAAATTAGGGTAAAGCTAAATCAATAACACAAAGAAAACTAATAAATAGAATAAAGCCAAAATCAAGAAAACTAGGATTAGATAATTTTGAGAGATTGAACTTAATAGTGAAAAACAAGACTCATAACACCAAAAAAAAAAAAATTAAAGATGGATAGATAGATAAAATATTATTTTAGTGCCAAATTGATACCAAATGATGTAAACCTACCTGAAAGATAAAAACCTTAGAACCTAATGAAGAATGAACCCAACATATGAAAACTAAAATCAAGTTAAAAAGAATTGGACCAATGATTATTTGAATAAAAAAAGTGTAGTTCTTGGATGAATATCCTAATCAATTGATTATAACAAACCATGAAATTAAAGTTATAAAGATTATGACACCATAACAGAGGAATCTTTGATAATTTTGAATAATTTAATAAAGAACCAAGTGCAAGAGAAATAATCTCTAATATTATTTTTAAAAATCAATAAGTTGCCTTAACTTACAAACCAAAGAAAATATTTATAGTCCAAAAAAATAAACTCTACTAGAATAATGAGTTGAAATTAAAAGTCAAATATAAACTAGTTTAAGAGTACTTTTAAAATAAAATAAAAATGCAAAATTATTACTAAATAAAGCTCAATTCATATGATAACTTTTAAGTCTTATCGAAAGACCTTTTTAATTTCTGATCATCATGTCATTTTAATCCTATACAAAATAGGACCTTTAATAGCCAAACTTTAATACATGTTCATCAACCTCATCTCTTGCTTGGAGTATATTGATTAAGGCTTGATTCTATGTTAAACTCAACTTTATGTTTGACACCACCTTAAAAGGGATTCTCGAATCCTATTTAGCCTAAATGTTATGAATTGTTCCATAAAATACCTCTTTAATCTTTTTGGATGTTGCCTTTGTAATTAGCCTAATTAGAACTTACAATTGGTTTTGTGATGTTGCTTATTAATTCTTATAAGGCATGATTAATTTTGGTTGGTTTTTATGGCCTAAAATGTAAATGTATATTGTCAGACCTAGTTTTCAATGGCTAAGTAGAGCTCTAGCTAAGAATGTGATCCTCAATTTACCCTTTTAACTAACACACACACACACACATCAAGGTCTTGAAATTTCTTTATAAAGATAGAAAATGTATTATTGGTGGAGAAAGTGACGTGTTGTCATTGGCTAGCCATAATGGTTGTTATATCAAGTCATAGTTATTTCGCCATGTATCTTATTGATTGACGAAAATGTTGGTGATAAATAATGTCATTGATATAGAAAATAATGCACACACTACATAAAAAACTTGTATATACATGAAAAGTTTAAGTATTATTAGAAACCTGAAAAAATATATAAAGTGATATGTTGGGACAAGATTGGATAGACTAGATCATTCTTGGATGACAAATTAAAAATTGTAACCTCCCAAAGAACTAAAAAAATATTATTATTATTATTACTAGAAAAGACTCTGCACCATTATTGAGAAATTATTTTAATTCAATTGAAAGTTTAAATACTTGACTTTGATTTATAAACTTGGATATAATTTAATTTAGTTATCATACTTTGTATATTTAATTCAACAAATTAATTCTAAACTAAATAATTACAACCTATAAAATCTCCAATATTAAGTATCAGGCATGCGACCAAAGATATTTTTAAAATGGGAATTTCAAGGGATGTCGTATATTGATGGTCAAATCGATCTCGGTGACATATTAAACCAAGCTTTAACTTGTCTGATACCCACAAAAGCTTATACGTGATGCTTTCATAGCATATTTACATCTCCGAGGCAACGACTTCCAAGTTCATATAAAATCCACCGAAAAATCAGTGGCCACTATTCACACATTCCCTTGCAGCTCTTTCCCAAAAGGCCCTATTTATACCCCTAGTCCTCCGAGTTTCAATTTTTGTTGTAACCACCTTCTAAAATCTTGACATGCAATTTAGGTCCTTATAGTCTTCCAATTTAGGGCCGCATACGCTTCTTCTCATCCAATTTGAGCGTAAACATTAACGAATACACTCTGTATTTATGAAGGCACCAAATATGACACCGAAGTGGAAAAAGAGTGAGGGTCTCCGAGCCCAAAATTAAGTGAAGATGACCAAATAATGTGATCAATCTCCTTCCCATACGTGGCATGATACTAGCAGTCCAGTTGCATATGTGGAAATGCAGATTAGAGTCTCCCTTCACCGATGCTTTACCAACCAATTAAGCTTGCCCATGTGTCTTTGTTTTTCTCTTTATTAAACTGCCATTAAAAAAATATTAAATTGTTTTTTTATGGTTTTAATATATTAATATAAAAAATTAAAAATTGTTTTAATTAAAAAATACTCTTAAGAAAACTACATTGCTAAAAGCAAGCCAAAATATATAAATAAAAAAAAATTAAAGGAAGAGAGAAAAAACTCATAAAGTACAATGAGAGAGATGAGGACTCGGGGGAGAGAGAAGCATCAACTTCCCGTCTCCTGTTACTTTGCTTACCATCCCTTCTTAACCCTCCATTTGCCACTCGCTTTTTCTAACACCACTTGCTTTCCTCTTCCTCCCTCTCTTTTCTTTCTCTTTTTTTAAGTGATATGGCAGAGACATTCTGATGAAAGCATATCATCCAAAAACTGTTGCAGATTTAGAGGTGTATCAAGATTAAAGAAAATAAAAATGGGTTCTACTGCTGGCAACCAAAATCCTTGGTCACCATATAGCACCTATAAAGATTGTTCACAAGGAATTTGTAGCGTCTATTGTCCACAATGGTGTTACATCATTTTCCCTCCTCCGCCTCCTTTGTCACTCGATAATGATGCTTCTAATACTGATTTATCCCCTCTTACTATAGCATTTATCGGCATCCTGGCAAGTGCTTTCATCTTGGTAACTTACCACACTCTCGTTTCCAAGTACTGTAGTCGGGGAGGTCATGGCAATGGTACCATTGAATTGAATGACAATCAAGATCAGATGAGAAATGAAGCATCGCAAGGTATCCCAGGTGGACTAGATGAGGCCGTTTTAAATTCTATCACAATTTGCAAGTACAAGAAAGGTGATGGTTTCGTTGAAGGCACAGATTGCTCAGTCTGTCTTGGTGAATTTCAAGAAAACGAGAGCTTAAGGGTTTTGCCAAAGTGTAGCCATGCATTTCATCTCCCTTGCATTGATACATGGCTAAAATCTCATGCAAGTTGTCCTCTGTGCCGTGCCAATATTGCTGATCCCACTAATGTTTTGCCCGGTACTCAAGCTCCACCAGCTGTGCCGGTCCAAGAAAATCTGCCAGGCGCTAATGTTTCAACACTTCAATACCAGCACAGGACTAATGATGCTGTTTTAGTGATTCAAGATTTAGAAGGGAGTGTTGGGCAAGAGGGTAGTGATGATCTAGACCCAGGACTCCAGTTAATCAAGATCTTGAAAGTATTATGGAAGCAAATGACCGATCCAACCAATTAGAAGGTCAGTCTCACTGAGTTTTTCTCTATGTCAAAACCAGATTTCCATTGCTGATATATTACGGACCAGTGAAGATGATGAGGATAGTGATGGAGGTGGCATCTTGAATCTAGTTACCAGTCCATTTCTACAGGAAGATTTATGTTCACAAGGTATGACAAAGGTTGAGTTCTATGATTTCAAATTGATGAGCATATAGCTTTTTCCTCGTGTTCAATTCCATCTCTTTTTTGTAACTAATATATTAAAGCTCCCCAATATAAAGATCTGGCATTCAAAACTCGACACTACTGTTTAGTTGAATTTGCGCTTCGATCATTTATTTATTTATTATTATTAATATTATTATTTTATCAATTCATGGAGTATGTGCTGTTATTGAAATGGATAACTGTTTGTGTATGGCGGCCACACCCTATTCACTCCATACTTCAGTTTCCCACGACAGATGGCAGCCCTCTGCTGCGAGGCAGGCTTTTTCTTTTTAATTTTATGTTGCATAAATATTTTTTTTACAATGTAATAAAGATATTCATGCAACATAAAGCAAGAAACATCTATAATTCAGATAATTGAAAAAATCATTTATGTTGTCAGAATAACAATAAAAAAAAATAAACAAGTTATTTTATTTTATTATATCATTTTTAGTTAGCTCATTAAGATGTCTTTTACAATAAAATGACTAGTGGAGAAATAATTTAAACAAAAAGATTACTATGCTAATGAAAACTTATAATATTATTTAAGAATATGTTAAAATTTAATAATAGATGAAATAAATGTAAAAAAAAATATTGAAATAAAAAGAAAGAAAGGTTGAGGCTTAATGTTTAGTCTAATAAAAATAGTTTGAAAAAAAGGTGCAAATAACATTGCACGTCATATGTTAATCAAGATTAGGTGATTGAAAAATTGAGTTTTGGGTTTAAATTTTATTTTTAACCTATTTTAATGTAAAAACATTTAAGAAACACATTAAAAACTTCAATAAACTAATTTTTCAACTCAAAATATATTTAAATCAATTTCAAAATATAAAATCAAATAAAAAAAATTATCTCAGAAGCATGACCTACTTTTTAAAGGGAAATAAGGGTAAAAAACACCACCATTAAACTCGTTTCATTGAATGAAACTCTTTGACATCAAGTTTGGCTATATTTGTTGTCAAAATCATGATATCATAACTTTCTTTCTTTCTTGTCATTTTTTAATGAATTTCTCTCTCTCTCTACTCGGCCTAAGTATCAAAAAATGAAGAAAATATAATTTTAGACCAATATAAAATATTATCAGAAAATACAATTTTAGACCAATATAAAATATTATCAGGAATTTGGGATTAACCATGGATTGTTTTGTTTTCACAATTTTGATATAATCAAAACTACACCAAAAGATTCATTAAATTTCAATAAGGTAATTACAAAATCAAGGATAAATAAGCTTAAATATGTATTAAATAAACTTATTCAAAATATTTGGGTCAGAGTGGGTGACCTTAGTCGATTTGATTCATGCTCAAGAGAGGTCTAATTCATCTACTTCATGAGATAATTAATTTCAGCTATTAAAGATTTATTTTTTTTAATGTACAATTTTACTTGAGCTGGCATAATTTTACTTGATTAAGCCTTATTTGTGATAAGGTCCAAAAGCTATTATGTATAAATTGTATTAATTTTCTAGTTGATTTCAGACTTTTTTTTAAAAAAAAAATTTAGAACTCTTTTAATATTTTTTTCAATATTGTTTGGGATATTTTTATCCACTACAAATAGATTTAGCTTTATTTTAACTTTTTTTTACATGTATAAATTTTGATTTCAGCAATTATTAATGTGCGAATGAGGTTTTGCTCATATTTTTTGGTTTTTCATTGAACTATTTTAACTTATTAAAGAATTAACCAAATTTCGTGACATCTTCTATACTTTTTATTCACATCTTGGTGCCTTGATATATATTATCATTGTGTCTAAGTCAAATCTAAACTTGATCTTAACTTTCTTGAAGAGTCGATTTGATTGTGAGTTTATGAATTATATTCACAAGATTCACATAAAATTCAATCCATTGTATTTTAACTTGGTATTTGTACCATAATTACAAACCTTATTTCATCTAATTAGGCTACAAAAAGAATTTAATTGAAAAAAAAAAGTTTGAAAACTAGAAAGCTTCACAATTTATATGAACAATGAAGCATCATAAGATTTTTTCTTTTAATATATCAGTGGTTAGATTCCTCGTGCTATTTTATAAGGTGAAGTAGTTTTTTTTAACTAAAAAAGACTCGAATGCTGTTAAAATCTTTTTCAAGAAAAACTTTAACCAAAAACTAAAACATTAATAATTGAATTTAATAAAATAAATCAAGCATTATATATGTTAATAAATCATAAAAAAATTATTTATTCCAATAAAAGATTGAGTTAAAAAATTAAAATAAATATGCATATTAAGATATATAATCTCATGTTACAGGGAGCTTTCAGTTTTTTTGTTAGAACATATATAATTTAACCTCCATTGAAAAGTATTTCTAGTATGATTCCTACTTTGCTTATTAATATAATAGTTAAAAATTTTTTTTATCATGGGTTCTTAATTGATAAAACATAAAAATAATTAATGTGTGTGGGTGTGTTATTCAATAGTAATGAGCACATTATTATCACATATTGTGCTAATAATTAATGATATTGTTTTTAATATCATCATTAAAAAGAAAGGTTTTAATCTTCTTCAAAACAATGATATTGTTTTTTTATTTGGATCACACTTTTCTACTAAAAAAGAATTATATTTAAAATAAAGTTTTGTTAAGAATTTAAACCACTTGAAATAAGTAGTAGAAAACATATCTTTCTCAAATCTAAATTCAATTCCTTTATTAACATTAGTATCTTTTGATTATTTTAGTGAAGGAATTTTTTCTTTATCATAATTGCAAACCCTATTTCCTTTAATTATGCCATTAAAAGATCTAATTGAAAAAGAAAAAAATTGAAAACTACAAAAAATTCAAGTGAATAGTGAAGCTCAATAAGGTTTCCCATTTCTTTTCAATTGGTATTTGTATCAAAATTTCAAATCTAATCTCATCTAATTAGTCCATAAAAAATGCATTTGAAAAAAGAGAAAATTAAAAAAAAAAGAGTTGAAGTGAACATTACAATGAGAACAATAAAGTAGTTACCCGTTTATTTTAGTATATAAAACTAAGTCAGGTACCTACACTTTGTTACAGGTTGGAGCAGAAGTCAATTATTACATAAAAAATACAGGCACCATTAACTTTTTCTACATATGAAAAATTTAAAATGTTAATTGAAAACTTGACATATGTGCTAGTAATATTAATTGTCCACTATATACATTAATAAACACAAATAAAAATTGATATCTCGTTTAACTTATTAGGTCAAAAAACAAACTAGTCGCCTCGTTCAAATATCAATTTGGCTCCCAAAATATTTTCATGTCGCCTTCAGTTTAACATCTACCAAATCTTATCAAGCTTAAATTCAAAACACCAAATTATTCAAGGATTAAATC
>NW_011500993.1:63219-68398 GCF_000495115.2 Populus euphratica | reverse complement strand
CTTGAGACGCATCTTAGTAATCATCTTGACAAGGTCTATTATAATATTTCCTGAAATATTCAGATTTACAAACTCTTGCATTATTATCACTTAATTCTGCTCATATACTCATTTAACATGTATTTTTAAACCTTAATTTTCACACACACACTTTAACATATGATTGTGGGTTGCAGATTGGATTATTACATTATTTATGTTCTTTTGTTAAAGGTAACAACTAAGGGAAAAGGGATAGTATATAATTAAAAAAAGACAAAAAAAGACAAAAAAAAGAAAAAAAATAATAATAAAAATGTAGATAAGTTTGGTTTCGTAGCCTCATTAACCTAAGCAATTAAGCTTGAAGGGGTGTTTTAACACCTAATACCCTGAAGTCAACTAACTTGGAAGCTATTGGCCCAACGCTTGTTACATGGGTTGAGGAGAAAAGCTTAAAGGAATCAAACATTGCACTATCTATATATTAATATTTGCAACCCAAGTTACTAAGCTCGTAGGGGTGTCTCAACACCTAATGCCCTAAGACCAACTGGTTTGGGAGTCATTAGCCGAAAGCTCGTTACATGGGTTAAAGATGCATGGTGTTTTAAGTTATATGTATAAATATTAAAAAAAATAAAAAAATAAGAGAAAAAAATAATAATTCCAACCAAAGAAGTTAACTTTAAACATTAGAACAAAAATTTTGTTTTCTTCCAAGAAAAGCACCATAATTATGTGTTGATATATTGAGCAAAAAAAAGAAAGGCTTATTAGTATCTTGTGAAGAGGTATTGAGCAGATATATAAATTAAATAAACTCTTATTACTCAATTGGTCACCCACTCATCAATTAGTATCAAAGATTAAAGTCCATATTAAGTTTACACTATACTTATTCTTACACCATTAGTGTAACCCTTTCACCTTGACATAATAAACTTAGCTAGACAAAATGAAAGAAATAAAAATAAATAAACAAAATAAGAACATAAATAAGATAAGAGTTACCTAGTAAAGGAAAGGAATTGAAAGGCATAAACTTGATATTAATGAAAACAAAGTATAAAATTACAAAAAATACAAAGAGAGAAAGCAAGAGCATGATCTTGATCTGGAAACCAAGATGCCTAAATGCATGGAAAATGCCTCCTTTTATAGGCCAAAATTAGGAACTATTGATTTGATGACTAATTGATGAGTGGGTGACCAACTCTTGACTTGGTGACAATCCTTATCTTCTCTTGTCTGCCCAAAACGTCATTGATAACGTCAAAATTGGAGCCACTTGAAACATAGAAGTTGTAGGATATTGTCTCGTCTTTCGTGTGTAAAAAAGTCACCTCATTTGGACTTCTAGAACTCCAGATATGGGCCAAACATTGAATAGTGCTCGGGTTGGAAGAAAGATTCAGACTTCTTTGTTGTTTCTCCAATTTGGACTTGAAAATGATCTTGGGCTCCATATGAAAGTTGTAGGCCTATGTCTTACCTTTCCATCCATATAATGTGGACCTAAATCTAAGATCTACAACTCTAGATATGACCTAATTACTGAACAGTGTTCCGGTATGGACTGCACCGGCATCTCTTTTCTAAGTTTGGTCATCTCTTTGCCCTTGCAATTTAAGTTCTTAAAGTCATCAATCAATCCTTTCAGTTATGTGATAGGTCTCCATTTAAAATGAACATTTACCATAAATTAAAGGTATCTTATATTATTAGATATATTATTATAAAACATGCTTTAGTTAAGGAGTTATTGATACTTCAAGTGCAAAATGATGATATAAAACCATAATAAAAATGCAGTTTTAAGTACTAATCACACCTCCCAACCAGCTTATTACTAGTCCCTAGTAATCAAAGCGTTAAAATAGAAAAATAATTTCCAAATTCCACAAAGCAAGGTATTCATCATTTAACTTCCATTAATCTATCCAGATAAACAAACTCTCATTAAATTTATATATCTGCTCAATACCTCTTAACAAGATATTAATAAACCTTTCTTTTGTGCTCAATATATCAACATAAATTTATGGAGCTTTTATTGGAAGAAAACAAAATTTTTGTTCTAATCTTTAAGATTAACTTCCTTGGGTTGGGATTATTATTATTATTTTTTCTTCTTTTTTTATTTATTTTTTTAATATATATACATATAACTTAAAACATCATGCATCTTTAACCCATGTAATGAGCTTTCGGCTAATGACTCCCAGACCAGTTGGTCTTAGGGTATTAGGTGTTGAGACACCCCTATGAGCTTAGTAACTTGGGTCGCAGATACTGATACGTAGATAATGCAATGTTTGATTCCCTTAAGTTTTTCTCCTCAACCTATGTAACAAGCGTTGGACCAATAGCTCCCAAGTCAGTTGACTTTAGGGTATTAGGTGTTAAAACACCACTTCGGGCTTAATTGCTTAGGTTAGGGAGGCTACGAAACCAAACTTATCTACATTATTATTATTATTATTTTTCTTTTTTTTGTCTTTTTTTTTGTTTTTCTTTTTTTAATTATATACTATCCCTTTTCCCTTAGTTGTTACCTTTAACAGAAGAACATAAATAATGTAATAATCCCATATGCAACCCACAATCATATGTTAAAGTGTGTGTGTGTGTAAATTAAGGTTTAAGAATACATGTTAAATAAGTATATGAGTAGAATTAAGTGATAACAATGCGAGAGTTTGTAAACCTGAATATTTCAAGAAGTATTATGATAGACCTTATTAAGAATGGTTACTAAGATGCGTCTCAAGACTCACTTTAACAAAAGAGCTCCTTTACTCCGCCATTCTAGTAACAACAATTTTGCATATGCTTTATGAAATGAAAAATATATTTTTTTTAATCAACTACTACCCTCTCCCCCCAACCAAAACGAGACTTTGTCCTGAATGTTCTAAGGTAGAAAGATAGAGTATAGAAGATATCACCTGAAATAACGAACATTGACAAACCTGAAACACACTGAAACAAATATAAGAAACAACAAAACATAATAATAAAACCAAAAGACATAACGATTCACAAATAAAGGTTCAAATCTAATTTAAGCTTTTTACGGCTTTCCTTAGATGACCAATTTATGCAACTCATGGAGGGATCAATCACACGAATGAAAGATTGTAGTTGGTCAATCAATTGTTCAGTAGTAGCAGCAGAGATTATGATTTTTCGTGCAAAAGATGTTAGAAATTCCTATTCAACAGCATGACCAAGAAAAGACAACAACTTATCATAATAACCATTAACATTTAACAAACCTATGGGTTTATGGTGAATGTGCAATGGGGCCCAAGAGGAAATATAAAAGATCTCTTCCAATGTGCCTAGACCACCTGGTAAAGCAATGAAGGCATCAACATGGTTAAACATTGCATTCATTCGAGCCGACATTGTGGAGACCTGAAGTTCCTCTCTAATTATTTTTCCAATGATGTCCCCATGTGCTAAAGCTTCGAGGACAACCCCTAAAACTTGAGTGCCTCCTAAAAATGCAGCTATTAACACACCTCCCATTAACCCCAGACTGTCTCCCCCATACACTAAATGAATCTTTCTCTCAGCTAGCACTTGACCAAGATGATTTGTTGATTCTAAAAACTCCTTTTCTTTCCCAAGACTAGATCCACCGAAAACACAAATATTTCTTATATGATGACCTGAGGAACTTGTCATTTCTACACACTTCTGTATTTGATGAATGTATGGGTTGAGTATAAATGAAAGGAAGGAAGAGAGGATTTTATAGATGAGAAATTAGAAAGGCAATCATACCACCTATATGTAGGTCAACTAGAGTCTCACACACTCTCTCTCTCTCTCTTTATTTATTTATTTATTTATTTTTGAAAAAGCATGTGTATGTACAGGTAGTTGTGATTGTGGCTCACATCTTTCCTTGGTTTTACGTCTAAGAACGGCTTAAACACCCTCTATGGTTTGGGGATAGGCTTCCCATCTAGTTTTCTTAAAAACTAGCAAACAGGGTCTTTTTAGTCAGATTCTCAAGACTAAGTCGATCATGTTCTTTATGAAAGTGAGGCCACAAATCATGAATTGCATGATGCTTATCTCGACTATGATGAGACTTAAGAGTCAATAGAAGATTATCTAAAGATTCTCTATGTTTTGAAATAAATCCCACCTTTTGACAATTTTCACAGGTTTTGCGGGATGCATGTGATTCCTTAAATATGGTGGGCCAGTAAAATTCGCTTTGTAAGATTTCTACAGTCCTTTTTTTTAACGAGAAATGATCCCCACGTGCCTTAGAGTGATAAAATTTAATGAAATTACTTACCTCATTATCAGGAATGCATTTTTGAAATATTTGATCAGGACAATAATTGAATAAGTAAGGGTCATCCCAATAAAAATTTTGCACATTGCTCAAAAATTTTCTTTTGTCTTCGGTACTCCAGTGAGCTGGCAAAAATCCTGAAGCAAGAAAATTGATATTTTTAGCAAACCAAGGCATTGAACTAAGAGAAAGTAGAGATTTATTAGGAAAGTAATCATCAATTGGTGTGATGTCGGGTGTCGAATCTGTTGTCACTTTTGATAAAAGATCCGCATCAACATTTTCGGTGCCTTTTTCATCCTTGATTTCTTCCTGATTGGTCTTGGCATGAGAAAATGGAAGTGATGGAGAAGAATCAGTCTTTTCTTTGCAATGTTCAGATTCAACCACTTCCTTACCCTTAGAGATTGACTCATCCTCTTTCTCATAAGGTTCAAGAGTGGGTTTTTCAATAACCTTACCACTGCAAAGAGTAGTGACTCATTTAACTTGATCCATCTGTTGGCTTCCAGAACTTCTTACATTTGCATTGTATTTGCCCCTTAGGATTTTGTTGTGGTTGAGGTGGAGACTTACCTTTCTCTTGGAAACTGAGAGCAGATGTCAATTTTGCAAGAGTATCTTTAAAATCTGTCATGTTGTGAGCAAGTTGAGTATTGATTGTCTCTTGTTTTTCAATGAATGCATATAGAGTTTCCTCAAAATTTCTTCTAGGAGGTGGAGAATAAGGAGGTGCATATCCATAAGAATTTTGTTTGACATACCATTAGTGGATCCTCTAACCTTGACATTGTTTGTTATCATTATTTAATCCTTACGTTAATTTTCCATCTCAAAGTTCTCATCAACTTTTCTTCTTCTTCTTCTTCTTTTTCTTTA
>NW_011500993.1:49211-63136 GCF_000495115.2 Populus euphratica | reverse complement strand
TTATTATTATTATTATTATTATTACTATTACTACTACTACTACTACTAGTATTATTAGTATTATTATTGCTACTATTATTATTATTGTTGTTATTGTTACTATTGTTGTTGTATTATTGTTATTTATAATTTGTACAATTAACCTCCCTGTGGTTCGACCCTCGTCTTGCTGGGTTATTTATTATTTCGACACTCCTGCACTTGGGAGAAGACATCAATCTTTTAGTTGTGTCAAGTTTTTGGCGCCGTTGCTGGGGAGGTAAGTCCTTGTATAAATTATAGTATTTATTTTATTTTTTCTTTTCACTTTTCTTATATATAACTTTGTTTCTTTTCTCTTGTTTCTTCTTCTTTTGTTTTCTTTTTCCTTTTATTCTATTCCTACACGTGTATGAGAGTGTGGTCACGTACATCAAGTGGTAGACTTTGTAGGGTATCCTCATCATTTTCAGAAAATATGGTCGAAGTAGATAATCAGTCACTTCATAATGAGAATAATGAGAATAACCGTGCTAGAACACTTAGAGACCACATGAATCCCACAAGAACAAGTGCACCATCATGCATAGTTTTTCCTCCCAATGCATCTCATTTTAATTTTAAGCCAAACATTATTCAACTTTTACCTTCTTTTCATGGCTTAGAATTGGAAAATCCATACTTGCATTTAAGGAAATTTAAGGAGGTCTGCAACACATATAATAATTTAAATTGTAGCATGAACACCATCAGATTAAAGCTTTTTCCTTTTTCATTAAAAGATAAAGCTAAAACATGGTTACAAAATTTAAGACTAGGATCCATTCGTGCTTAGGATGAAATGCAACAATAGTTTTTGAAGAAGTTTTTCCCATCTCATAGAACAAACTCTTTCATAAGACAAATCACCACTTTCACTCAAAAACCAGGAGAAACATTTTACCAATGTTGGGATAGGTATCGAGACTTGCTTAGTACTTGCCCTCATCATGGTTTTGAAATATGGAGATTGGTTTCACATTTTTATGAAGGGTTAACACCTAGAGATAGGCAAATGGTTGAATTGATGTGCAATGGAACTTTTAAAGATAAAGACCCTGATGAAGCAATGGAGTACTTAGACTTGTTAGCTGAAAATGCTCAAAATTGGGACACCGCGGGTACTTATGAGGCACCGAGTAAAACTCAACCTCACACATCTAGTGGAGGCATGTACAACCATAGGGAAGATCATGACCTTCAAGCCAAGTTTGCATCTTTAGCTAGAAAAGTCGAGGCACTAGAATTGAAAAAGAGTGGTCAATTTAAATCTATTGAAAACATTGTATGTCAAATATGTGAAACAAATGAACACTCAACTAGTAACTGTCCAACCTTGCCTTCTTTTAAGGAATGTCTCCATGAACAAGCTCATGCTTTAAACAGTTTCGAAAGGGCCAACCACAGTCCATACTCACAAACATGCAACCCTGGTTGGAGAAATCACCCAAATTTCAGTTGGAAGAGTGAGAACAACAATGCACAAACTTCACAACCACAGTTTCAAGCACACCATAATTTCCAAAATTCTCATGGATATGCACCTCCTTATGCTCCACCTCCTAGAAGAAATCTTGAGGAAACATTGCATGCATTCATTGAAAAGCAAGAGACAATCAATACTCAACTTGCTCAAAACATGACAGATTTTAAAGATACTCTTGCTAAATTAACATCTGCTCTCAGTTTCCAAGAGAAAGGTAAGTTTCCATCTCAAACACAACAAAATCCCAAAGGGCAATACAATGCAAATGCAAGTAGTTCCGGAAGCCAACACATGGATCAAGTCAAATCAGTCACTACTCTGCGCAGTGGTAAGGTTATTGAAAAACCCTCTCTTGAACCTTATGAGAAAGATGATGAATCAATCTCTGAGGGTAAGGAAGGGGTTGAATCTGAAAATTGCAAAGAAACGACTGATTCACCACCAGCACTTCCATTTCCTCAAGCCATGACCAAACAAAGGAAAGTCAATCACAATTCTGAAATTTATGAAATTTTCAAACAGGTAAGGATCAATATACCTTTGCTGGATGCTATTAAACAGGTTCCTTCCTATGCTAAATTTTTGAAAGATCTATGCACTGTGAAGAGGAAACTGAATGTGAAAAAGAAAGCCTTTCTAGCCGAACAAGTAAGTGCTATTCTTCAAAACAATAATGCTTTGAAATATAAAGACCCTGGTTGTCCTACAATTTCTTGCTTTATTGGAGAGCATAAAATTGAAAGAGCCTTACTTGATCTTGGTGCTAGTGTGAATTTACTTCCATATTCAGTTTTTCAAAGTCTCAATCTAGGTGAGTTAAAACCAACTTCTATATCTCTTTTACTTGCCGATAGATCTGTAAAAGTGCCTAGAGGAATAATTGAAGATGTGTTAGTACAAGTCGATAAATTCATTTATCCTGTGGATTTTATTGTCTTGGACACAGAACCTGTTGAAGCATGTAATTCATTTCCTGTTATTTTAGGACGTCCATTTCTTGCAACTTCTAATGCATTGATTAATTGTAGGAATGGACTGATGAAGCTATCATTTGGAAACATGACATTGGAGATGAATATTTTCAACATTTGCAAGCAACCTGGAGATGATAATGATTTACAAGAAGTAGATCATATTGACGAATTAGTTTATGATCAACTTGAATCTACTTTAAGTAAAAATGAATTGGATGAAACTGAAGATTTGCAAATGATTTATTCTGAGGAAGAAATCACGGATGAAACAAGCACCAAAAATGTTGATGCAAATCTTTTGTCAACAGTGACAACAGATTCGACATCTGACATCACACCAATCGATGATTACTTTCCTAACAAATCCTTACTTTCTCTTAGTTCAATGCCTTGGTATGATAAAAATATCAATTTTCTTGCTTTAGGAGATTTGCCAGCTGATTGGAGTACCCAAGACAAAGAAAAGTTTTTGAACGAAGTGAAGAGCTTTTATTGTGATGACCCTAACTTATTCAAATATTGTCCTGATCAAATATTTCAAAGATTCATTCCCGACAATGAGGTAAGTAGTGTCATTAAACTTTGTCATTCTGAAGCATGTGGAAGTTATTTCTCGTCAAAAAAGACTGCTGCAAAAATCTTTCAAAATGGATTTTATTGGCCCACCATGTTCAAGGACACACATGCATTCTGCAAAACTTGTGAAAATTGTCAAAAGATTGATACTGGTCAAAAAGTTTTGTTTTATGATTCTCAACTCTATGCATTCCCTAAAGAGCTAAGATTAAGATGGACCAATCCTTATGGGGCCTGTGATATTGAGAATTCAATGAATGACAATGATTTTAAGGAAAATGGACATCGTTTGAAAGCTTACTTTGATAATTTTCCTAGTGAAAATGAATCAGCTGGTTTGAATGATCTTGTAGATAAAGGTTGATTATTTTGTTTTTCTCACATTTTCTTTTTTGTGTTTCTTTTTGAGTGATTTTTGCTAGTTTCTCTCACCCCGGTCAAATGGCGGATAACGGTACTCCGTGACTTAAGTCGGTTCTTTCAGTTTCCCACAATAACTGATATTTGTGTATATATTTGTGCAATTCTTTGAATCTCTCTTCCAATTCTCATTTGAAAATGGACACTAATCTTGAAAAATTGAAAAAGTATTTTCCCGCTCTGCCTCAGAATGCGATTACAAAAATTTACCGTGCTAGATGTGCAAGATTGAGATTGTTAATGAATCATGGAATTCCTGAAGATATTCGCTGGTTGATTGAAGCAAAGGTCCGATTATCAGGTGAGTCCTCTAACTTCATTTCACACATGCCTGGAACAGGTAAAAGCACTTTTGCAAAGAAGCGTCGTGCAAAACGACTGGATGTCTGTCATCGATGTGCTAGATGGACTTGTAATACACAATGTCGTTCTTTAGGAATGGTATCTATAAACCGTGAAGATAAAATACAATTCATTAAGGATGGCCTGAGTAAGGAGTCTTTAGATAATCTTCTATTGACTCTTGAGACGCATCCTAGTGGAGATGTGCATCGTGCAATTCATGATTTATGGCCACTATTTCATAAAGAACATGATAGACTTAGTCTTGGGAATCTGACTAAAAAAGACCCTGTTTGCCAGTTTTTAAGAAAACTGGATGGGAAGCCTATCCCCGACCCATAGAGGGCGTTTAAGCCGTTCTTGGACGTAAAACCAAGGGAAGATGTGAGCCACAATCACAACTACCTGTACATACACATGCTTGGTTTTATTATTGTGTTTTGTTGTTTCTTATATTTGTTTCAGTGTGTTTCAGGTTTGTCAGTGTTCGTTATTTCAGGTGATATCTTCTATACTCTATCTTTCTACCTTAGAACATTGAGGACAATGTCTCGTTTTGGTTGGGGGGAGAGGGTAGTAGTTGATAAAAAAAAAATTGTTTTTCATTTCATAAAGCATGTGCATAATTGTTGTTACTAGGATGGCAGAGTAAAGGAGTTCTTTTGTTAAAGTGACTCTTGAGACGCATCTTAGTAACCATTCTTAACAAGGTCTATTATAATACTTCCTGAAATATTCAGGTTTACAAACTCTCGTATTGTTACCACTTAATTCTGCTCATATACTTATTTAACATGTATTTTTAAACCTTAATTTACACACACACACTTTAACATATGATTGTGGGTTGCATATTGGATTATTACATTATTTATGTTCTTTTGTTAAAGGTAACAACTAAGGGAAAGGGATTGTATATAATTAAAAAGAAAAAAAAAAAAAAAAAAAAAAAAAAAAAAAAAAAAAAAAAAAAAAAAAAAAAAAAAAAGAAAAAAAGAAAAAAAAATGATGATAATAAAAATGTAGATAAGTTTGGTTTCGTAGCCTCCCTAACCTAAGCAATTAAGCCCGAAGGGGTGTTTTAACACCTAATACCCTAAAGTCAACTGACTTGGGAGCTATTGGCCCAACGCTTGTTACATGGGTTGAGGAGAAAAGCTTAAGGGAATCAAACATTGCACTATCTACATATCAGTATCTGCGACCCGAGTTACTAAGCTCGTAGGGGTGTCTTAACACCTAATGCCCTAAGACCAACTGGTCTGGGAGTCATTAGCTGAAAGCTCATTACATGGGTTAAAGATGCATGATGTTTTTAAAGTATATGTATATAGAGTTAAAAAAAAAAAAAAAGACAAAAATAGTAATCCCAACCCAAGGAAGTTAACCTTAAACATTAGAACAAAAATTTTGTTTTCTTCCAAGAAAAGCCCCATAATTATGTGTTGATACATTGAGCACAAAAGAAAGGTTTATTAATATCTTGTTAAGAGGTATTGAGCAGATATATAAATTTAATGAGAGTTTGTTTATCTGGATAGACTAATGGAAGTTAAATGATGAATACCTTGCTTTGTGAAATTTGCAAATTTGTTTTCTATTTTAACGCTTTGATTACTAGGGACTAGTAATAAGCTGGTTGGGGGGTGTGATTAGTACTTAAAAGTGCATTTTTATCATGGTTTTATATCATCATTTTGCACTTGAAGTATCAATAACTCCTTAACTAAAATATGTTTTATAATAATGTATCTAATAATATAAGATACCTATAATTTATGGTAAATGTCTATTTTTAATGCAGGCCTATCACATAAATGAAAGGATTGATTGATGACTTGAAGAACTTAAATTGCAAGGATAAAGAGATGGCCAAACTTAGAAAAGAGATGTCGGTGCAATCCAAACCGGAACACTGTTCGGTAATTGGGTCATATCTGGAGCTACAGATCTCAGATTTAGGTCCAATTTATATGGATGGAAAGGTAAGACATAGGCCTACAACTTTCATATGGAGCCCAAGATCTAAAAAGGCCATTATCAAGTCCAAATTGTAGCAACAACAAAGAAGCCCGAATCTGTCTTCCAGCCCGAGCACTATTCGGTATTTTGGCCATATCTGGAGTTCTAGAAGTCCAAATGAGCTGAAATTTTTACACAAGAAAGCTGAGACAATTGCCTACAACTTTCATGTTTACAACTGGCTCCAATTTTGACGTTATCAATGACGTTTTGGGCAGACAAGAGAAGATAAGGATTGTCACCAAGTCAAAAGTTGGTCACCCACTTATCAATTAGTCATCAAATCAATAGTTCCCATTTTTGGCCTATAAAAGGAGGCATTTGCCATGCATTTAGGCATCTTGATTTCCAGATCAAGATCATGCTCTTCCTTTCTCTCTTTGTATTTTTTATGCTTTGTTTTCATTAATATTAAGTTTATGCCTTTCATTTCCTTTCCTTTACTTAGTTAACTTTTATGTTCTTATTTTGTTTATCTATTTTGCTTTCTTTCATTATGTCTAGCTAAGTTAATTATGTCAAGGTGAAAAGGTTACACTAATGGTGTAAGAATAAGTATAATGTAAACTTAATATGGACTTTAATGTTTGATACTAACATGTTTTATATTTGCTATCTTGTTCACTCTTTAATACTTTGCTTGTTAAATGACTAATCTTGATTTATGTTGTATAACACTTGGTACAACAAATGCTTGGCACTTTCATAGCCCATAATGTATGGTATAACCGACACCTGAGCTATGAAAGGAACTTGATTTGTTGTTAACATAAGTTATAATCATGAATGCTTGACGAGATTTACAAGTATTAGCATTAATTGAATAAGATGACTAATGTAATCATGTTAACAATATATAATCTGATTGGAACCTCCTTTGTGTGTGGTTTCCAATTCAATAATAAGAGTTTATACTATACTTGTTTGATATACCATTAGTGGAACCTCTAACCTTGACATTTGTTATTATCATTGTTTAATCGTTACATTAATATTCCATCTCAAAGTTCTCATCATCTTCTTCTTCTTCTCTTTCTTTATTATTATTATTATTACTACTACTACTACTACTACTACTACTACTACTACTACTACTACTACTACTACTACTACTACTACTACTACTACTACTACTACTACTACTACTACTACTACTACTACTACTACTACTACTACTACTACTACTACTACTACTACTACTACTACTACTACTACTACTACTACTACTATTATTATTATTATTATTATTATAGTTATTGTTGTTATTGCTATTATTGTTGTTTATAATTTGTACAATTAACCTCCATATGGTTCGATCCCGGTCTTGCCGGGTTATTTATTACTTCGACACTCCTGCACTTGGGAGAAGACATCAATCTTTCAGTCGTGTCAAAAAACCAAAAAAACTCTTATTCAACAACCCAACAACTTTTTTTTATTCAAGGGGTAAAGAAGTATTTTTACTGTTTATAAGTTTATAAAAAGTAAAAAAAAATCTTTGGTCAACCACTCTATGTTTTGTTAACTTCAGGAGTAAAATAATAGGTTTACTCTGAAAAAAATAAAAAGACCTAAACATTCCCGTAACAATCTTTTAATGACTAACAAGTCACTGAAAAAAATCAAAGTACCCTCACCCTCAAGGTGTTTTTTTCCCTACTCAAGGGCAAATAAATAATTTCACTATAGCAATTCATATCAAACTATATATGGTTACAATGAAAAACCAATGCCCTATAATGTTTTGTTTAATATATATATTGTATTTAATATTGTGGTCCAATCAAGTTTTTGAAAAAAAAAAATTTAGCTTCAATTTTTTGTGTGTGTATTTAGATCATTTTGATGCATTGATATAAAAAATAAATCTTGAAAAATAAAAAACATATCTTGATATATTTTCAAATAAAAATTATTTTGACAAATATTTACTATATTTCTAAATAATATAACATTTTAAAGGAGGTATTAGGGTTTTTCGTTCGTTGATGTTATTTTATATACCTAAAACTGGTAAGAGTCTATTTGAAATTATGATTGGGATTGTATTTTCTCTCATCCAAAATTTTAGCTTGTTTGGTTACAATAGGTAATTATGGTGCTTTGCATTTCAACCACAAATAACATAAAATTATAAGGTGTTTGGAAATATAATAATAAATATTTTTTAAAATATGTTTTGTTTGGAAATATATTAAAATAATATATTTTTTATTTTTAACATAAACATATCAAAATAATTTAAAAATACTAAAAATATTAATTTAAAGAAAAAATATATTTTTTTAAATTTTTATTTTTTTAAAAAAACATGAAAATAAAACTTGTACAAATGGTAGCTTCTCATGTGAAGGTTTGTGACTATGTTATGTCCTTGTCATTTAACCGATAAAAAAACCACAAATCTTGACAAAAATAACCATTACAAGCAGTTGTGTGTCCAAAAATATAAATTTTATCATTGATTTACAAAAACTATGATTATGCAAGCACCAATGTAACTCGTAGTTTTGACTGGGGTTGGAATCAGGTCAGGTTAAAAAAAAATTAAAAAATAAAAAACTTAATATAACTCGACTAACCCTACGAGTTGACTCGGGTATCCAGTCAAGAACTAGTTGCAAATTCATTGGCTTTTTATTTTTACTTTTTATTAAAATAATATCATTTTGATTTTTCAAATTTTTTTTTTATTTGGTTAACCTGATAATCTGGTCAAAACTAAATAATCTAATCAAAACCCCAGAACCTGAATCTTGAATGGGTTAGGCCTTAAAACTATTACTTAACCCATTTCCTAAACTCATCTCCCGACACTCACAGTTGAAACATGGAAAATGTAACTAATTCAACTTTAGCTTGTTGAACTTCCTACCTTTATCATCTGTGGATTGATGTAATGAAATTGAACCCAACTGTTAGAATTTTTATTCAACATCAATTTTAATAATAGTTTTAATCAATTTTTTTAATTTAACAAAAAACAATTAATAATACTTTTTCTAAATTTAATTTTTTAAACTATAATGATAAAACCTATCACAATATTTAACATATACTAAGATATCATTTAAAAATACAGTTGGATCATATTTTTTAAAATTTTTAATTTTTTTGAGAAAAATTTAAAATTAATATTTAAAATATTTTTTTTATTATTTTAATATACTAATATTAAAAATAAAAAATATTAAAAATTATTTTAATATAATTTTTTTAAAATATTTTAAAAAATACTATACATCGTAATCTTAAACACGAGATAGAAGCAAAGACCGAAGAGTGCTCTTCTCTCCTCACCCGGAAGGCTTTTTAACTCATTTGGACTGGACAAAGCTTATAGGCCGCCTCCACCAGTTACCACCTTCTTTTTTCTTTTCATTTCCCAATATCCCATTCTTGTAGAAGTACATAACAATTAAATGAATTGCTAGTTTTTTAAAATATATATATTCTACAGTTAAACGATTATTTATTTATTTATTTATTGTGAGGTACTCCTTGTAAAATATTTTTATATGAGAACTGGCTGTATGTCCTCACGTTTCTGCTTCGGTTGATGATAACTCTATATTTCAAAACTATTTTTCAGTTTTAGTGATTTAGAGAATTTAATTCTCATCATAAATCATGATATATGATGATAATTTTAGAGGTCTATGTTTCATGAACAAGAGGTGGCAATGTAATAATTTTATTTCCATCAAATTGACATGAAACCTCATATAAAAAAATTGAAGGAATATATAACATTATCATTGGCTCATGTGGTGGGATACTGATATTGGTCTATGGTTCTCACAATCTCCCAACATAATGTAAAGGAAAAAGAGAAGGAAAATAATGAACGAAAATCTAAGGTTACATCAGCAAACAATTCATTTTTGCAAGCCTTCAGGAAAATAATCAGAATGAATTTTCCAACCCACCCTTGAAAACCAAACAATTGACGCAATACAAGTGTCATATCTTAAGCCTTCAGGTAAAAGCTGAAATTTCAAGTCTTGATGCCCACATGTGTGAACTCCATGCCACCACACGGCTATTTTTACTTATTAGCTTTTTATTTTTTAACTATTGACGAAATAATATACTTTTTTTTTTTAACGAAATACACATCGTTTGTTTCACAAATGTGCTGATTGTAGCACGCTCATTGCCTTTCTCTAATATCCTCTACTACGAACATTCTTAGCCGAAGTGCTCGAGAGGTTGCCAAAAAATCGTGCGCCTAATTGTTCCTTATTAAAACACCATGAAAACATTCTATTTTGAAGTGAAAGAGTCATAGCTTGAGTTTCTCTTCATTTCATCTTTTCACCCAATCTAATTGTTTATTTTCATTGTGAGCTAGCTTATTTAAAAAAAAAAGAGAGAGAGAGAAAGAAAGATTTTGGCTAAAAGTGAGAGAATAAAGAAAAAATATTTTATTTATCTTTGTGTCTTAATTAGAAAGTGATTTGTGATATAATTAAGATAAATTTTGATATGTTATTTCTAGCCACGAGCTCTTCAACTTAGAGGTGTGATTATTGAGAAGCTTTCACCTTTGAGTATTTTTAAAAAACATTATTGAAAATATCTAACTTTTAGTTGGAAAGTGATTTATTATTATTGATAGAAATCATCATTGTGATTAAATTAATGACTTGACATCTATTCTTTAACTGAGCTAGAGAGGAACCTTGTGATTCTATTATTTGAATTAGTAGAAGAGTTTAAATGTAATATAATACCTTGTTTTTTTGTCATTGAGTTTTTCCATATAAAACTTTTTTCTATTATGTGTTTATATAAGTTTTGTATCTAACTTTTATTGATTGATTGACTCTGTTTTTAATAGTCAATTTTTTTTTTGAAACTTATGGATTAAGAATTTGGTTATATTCACACTTCTTACCAATATGAACTGTCTTTACTTGATTTGTCTTTATAGGTCTAAAATTATAATACTCTATATTAATTACATTCTAGTCTTTAATTTTTAAAATTTATTTATAATCAAATTATATTTGATTAATTATCCTGTTTTAATTTCTAACATGTGATTCTTATATGTATGACCTATTAAGTTTCTTAATAAATTAGTTCAAATATAAATTATAATTCTAAATAAAATAAGATTAAGTAAATTAAATAATTTAATTTATTATCAAGTCACTAATTGATTAATTTATATTTGAAGATCAAATATAATGTCTAGAATGGAGTATGTTTAGTTTGTTAAATCGCTATAGTTCTTAACATTATAATAATTGATTTTTTGAATAAGATTTTGAAAGTATTTTAAAAACTTATTCTACCCTGGTCAAAGATTTCATAATCAATACTATTTAAGAACAGATAAAACATTTTCTCTAATTCACATAGGCTGATGAATCCTCTCTTAATTACTCAAATACCTTTATATAATTTATGATATACCCTATATTTACCTATTTATTACCCTTGATTAAAATAATATATAGTTAAGATTAGAGCATAACAACTATAATGAGAGCCTTTTCATAAACATAAATGATATTTTTTTATAGTCTCTTACAGATCAGTTTAATATATATGCTATTTAACAAACATTGCATATTAGTCTTATTTATCCCTTATATCTCATTTTATGATAGCAACTATTTTTTTTCATAAAGAAAAGAATATAATAAGCACCAATATAAAATTTTTTAATTAATATTCGATCTTAATAGAACATTGATCAGGAACATTTAAGAACAATGATTTGAGACAATAAGAATCATATAATTATAACAACTTTATAATTTTTTTTGCAAATCATTTTTATCCCATGAACTTTATCTTTACTCTGTATTCATTAATTAAATTTTAGATCTATTAATCAAATATAAATAAATACTAAAGATAAAAAAACCTTTATTAATAATAAATATGTTTTACATGAATAAAATCAGTGCTATATGTAACTAACAGATTGACTACATGATATATTCACTAACAATCTTTCACTTGTACTAAAACTAATCATTCATATATCTAATACCTTATCCCTCAATATGGTGATCATGTTCATGTTAGGACAATGCCTTAGTAATAGGATTTGCAAAATTCTCTTCAGTGAATACTCGTTCTATCTTTATATCTTTCCTCTCTATGATTTCTCTAATAAACTGAAATCGTTTAAGTACATGTTTAGATCTTTGATGACACCTTGGTTGCTTTGCTTAAGTAATGACTCCATTGTTATTATATTGTATGGTTATTGGATTAATAATGCTGGAAACCACACCTAGTTCAATGATAAATTTCTTGATCCAAACAACCTCACTAGCTTAGATGCAGAGATGTATTCAGCTTTAGTAGTAGAATTAACTACTACTAAAACACCCCTTCAGGCTTAATTGCTTAGGTTAGGGAGGCCATGAAACCAAACTTATCTATATTTTTATTATTATCTTTTTTTTTCTTTTTTTCTCTTTTTTTTAATTATATACTATCCATTTCCCTTAGTTGTTACCTTTAACAAAAGAAAATAAATAATGTAATAATCCAATATGCAACCCAGAATTATATGTTTAAAGTGTGTGTGTGTAAATTAAGGTTTAAGAATACATGTTAAATAAGTATGTGAGCAGAATTAAGTGATAACAATGCGAGAGTTTGTAAATCTGAATATTTCAAGAAGTATTATGATAGACCTTGTTATGAATGATTACTAAGATGCGTCTCAAGAGTCATAAAAGTTCTCCTTACTCTGCCATCATAGTAACAACAATTTTGCACATGCTTTATGAAATAGAAAACACATTTAGTTTTTTTTTTTAGCTACTACCCTCTCCCCCCAACTAAAACGAGACATTGTCCTCAATGTTTAAAGGTAGAAAGATAGAGTATAGAAGATATCACTTGAAATAACGAACACTGACAAACCTGAAACACACTGAAACAAATATAAGAAACAAGAAAACAGAATAATAAAACCAAAAGACACAAAGATTCACAAATGAAGGCTCAAATCCAATCTAAGCTTTTTACGGCTTTCCTTAGTTGACCAATTTATACGACTCATGGAAGGATCAATTACAGGAATGAAAGATTGTAGTTGGTCAATCAATTATTCAGTAGTAGCAGCAGAGATTATGATTTGTCGTGTAGAAGATGTTAGAAATTCCTGTTCCATAGCATGATTAAGAAAAGACAACAACTTATCATAATAACCATTAACATTTAACAAACCTATGGGTTTATGGTGAATGTACAGTTGGGCCCAAGAGAAAATATGAAAGATATCTTCCAATGTGCCTAGACCACCTAGTAAGGCAATGAAGGCATCGACATGGTTAAACATTGCATTCATTCGAGCAGACATTGTGGAGACCTGTAGTTCCTCTCCAATTATTTTTCCAATGATGTCCCCTTGTGCCAAAGCTTCGGGGATGACCCCCAAAACTTGACTACCTCTTAAAAATACAGCTATTGACACACCTCCCATTAACCCAAGACTACCTCCCCCATACATTAAATGAATCTTTCTCTTAACTAGCACTTGACCAAGATGATTTGCTGATTCTAAAAACTCTTTTTCTTTCCCAGCACTAGATCCACCGAAAATACAAATATTTCTTATATGATGACCTGAGGAACTTGCCATTTCTACACACTTCTGTATTTGTTGAATGTATGGGTTAAGTAGAAATGAAAGGAAGGAAGAGAGGATTTTATAGATGAGAAATTAGAAAGGCAATCATACCTTTATTAGGTCAGCTAAAGTCACACACACACACTTTCTCTCTCTTTATTTATTTATTTATTTACTTTTGAAAAAGCATGTCTATGAACAGGTAGTTGTGATTGTGGCTCACATCTTCCCTTGGTTTTACATCCAAGAACGGCTTAAACGTCCTCTATTTCCCATCCAGTTTTCTTAAAAACTAGCAAACAGGGTCTTTTTTCGTTAGATTTCGAAGACTAAGTCGATCATGTTCTTTATGAAATAATGGCCATAAATGATGAATTGCACGATGCACATCTCCACTAGGATGCGTCTTAAGAGTCAATAGAAGATCGTCTAAAGACTCCTTACAAAGGCCATCCTTAATGAATTGTATTTTACCTTCACG
>NW_011500993.1:37750-42366 GCF_000495115.2 Populus euphratica | reverse complement strand
AAAAAATTAATCTTTATATACAGGATCACCCAATTCAATTGAGTCATGTTCAACTGAAAAATTATCAAAGTAAACTTTCAGACGATGTCCATTTATTTTTGTGTCCATTTTCAAATGAGAATTGAAAAGGACCGCTCCATCTTGATCTTAATTTTCTAAGAAATAAATGCTTTATGAATTCTTTATTTCTTGCTTTATGAATTCTTGAATTTTCATATGCATTATTTCTTATTTCCTCAAGCTTATTTATTTGTAATTTTTGCAGTTGACTAGCATCATCCAGATTTGAATTGAAAGCTTTAATAGCCCAATAAGCTTTATGTTCAAGTTCCAGAGGCGAGTGACAAGGTTTTCCATAGACTAGTCTATAAGGTGACATACCTAATGATGTTTTATAAGCAATTCGATAAGCCCAAAGTGCATTATTAAGTCTTAAAGACCAATATTTCCTATTAGGGTTCACTGTTTTCTCCAAAATATGTTTGATCTTCCTATTAGCAAGCTCTACTTGTCCACTTATTTGAGGGTGAGAAGGGGTGGCAACTTTGTGTGTGATTCCATATTTCTTCATTAAAGACTCAAATGGCTTGTTGCAGAAATATGTTTCACCATCACTTATTATGGCTCTAGGAACTCCAAATCGACTCAAAATATTTTCTTTCAAAAACTTTATCACTGTTTTGTGATCATTGTTTCGACTTGGAATTGTCTATATCCATTTTGAAACATAATCTACTGCGACTAATATGTATAGGAAACCAAATGATAGAGGGAATGGACCCATGAAATCTATACCCCAGTAGTCAAAGATCTCAATGATAAGAATAGGATTTAAAGGCATCATGTTACGTTTTGAAATAGATCCTAACTTTTGACAATTTTCACAAGTGTTGCAAAATGCATGTGCGCCCTTGAACATGGTGGGCCGATAAAATCCACTTTGTAAAATTTTTACAGTTGTCTTTCTTGATGAGAAATGGCCCCCACATGCCTTAGAATGACAAAAATTAATGACACTACTTATCTCATTGTCAGGAATGCATCTTTAAAATATTTGATCAAGACAATATTTGAATAAATAAGGGTCATCCCAATAAAAGTTCTTCACTTCGTTCAAGAACTTTCTTTTATCTTGGGTACTCCAATGAGCTGGCAATTGTCCTGAAACAAGAAAATTGATAATATTAGCAAACCAAGACATTGTAGAGACGGAAAGTAAAGACTCATTGGGAAAGTAGTCATCGATTGATGTGATATCAGTTTTTGAATCTGTTGTCAATCTTGACAAGTGATTTGCGACAACATTTTCGCTGCCTTTCTTATCATTGATTATGATATCAAATTATTAAAGTAACAAAATCCACCGCACCAATCTAGCCTTAGAATCTTTCTTAGAAAGAAGATATTTCAATGCTGCATGATCACTAAAAACAACAATAGGTGAGCCAACAAGATAAGACCTGAATTTTTCACATGCAAATACTACCGCAAGTAATTCTTTTTCAGTGGTAGTATAATTTATTTGAGCACTATTTAAAGTTTTACTTGCATAGTAAATTACATAAGGTTTCTTATCTTTTCTTTGTCCCAAAACAGCACCTACGACATAATCACTAGCATCACACATTATTTCAAAAGGTAATGACCAATCAGGAGGTTGAATGATAGGAGCACAAGTAAGCAAGTTTTTAAGTTTAACAAAGGCTTCTTCACAATGTTCAGTCCATTCAAAAATAGTATCCTTTGTTAGAAGGTTACTTAAAGGCTTAAAAATTACACTAAAATCTTTGATGAACCTTCTATAAAAACCAGTATGTCCTAGGAATGATCTAACATCTTTAATAGATTTTGGTGTTGGAAAGTTTGCAATTAACTCGATTTTAGATTTGTCAACCTCAATTCCTTTTGATGAAATAATGTGACCAAGTACAATACCGTTTGTTACCAAGACTAGATCCATCGAAAACACAAATACTTCTTATCTGATGACCTGAGGAACTTGCCATTTCTACACACTTCTATATTTGATGAATGTATGGGTTGAGTGGAAATGAAGGGAAGGAAAAGAGGATTTTATAGATGAGAAATTAAAAGGGCAATCATACCATCTATGTGTAAGCCAGCTGGAGTCTCACACACTCTCTCTCTCTTTATTTATTTATTTATTTACTTTTGAAAAAGCATGTGTATGTACAGGTAGTTGTGATTGTGGCTCACATCTTCCCTTGGTTTTACATCCAAGAACGGCTTAAACGCCCTCTATGGGTCAGGGATAGGCTTCCCATCTAGTTTTCTTAAAAACTGGCAAACAGGGTCTTTTTTAGTTAGATTCTCAAGACTAAGTCGATCATGTTCTTTATAAAAATGGGTTCATAAGTCATGAATTGCACGATGCTTATCTCGACTATGATGAGACTTAAAAGTCAATAGAAGATTATATAAAGACTCTCTGTGTTTTGAAATAAATCCCACCTTTTGACAATTTTCACAGGTTTTGCAGAATGCATGTGATTCCTTGAATATGGTGGGCCAGTAAAATCCACTTTGTAAGATTTCTACAGTCCTCTTTTTTTACGAGAAATGATCCCCACGTGCCTTAGAGTGATAAAATTTAATGACATTACTTACCTCATTATCGGGAATGCATCTTTGAAATATTTGATCAGGACAATAATTGAATAAGTAAGGGTCATCCCAATAAAAATTTTGCATGTCGCTCAAAAATTTTCTTTTGTCTTCGGTACTCTAGTGAGCTGGCAAAAATCCTAAAGTAAGAAAATTAATATTTTTAGCAAACCAAGGCATTGAACTAAGAGAAAGTAGAGATTCATCAGGAAAGTAATCATCGATTGGTGTGATGTCGGGTGTCAAATCTATTGTCACTTTTGATAAAAGATCTACATCAACATTTTCGGTGCCTTTTTCATCATCGATTTCTTCTTGATTGGTCATGGCATGAGAAAATGGAAGTGCTGGAAGGGAATCAGTCTTTTCTTTGCAATGTTCAGATTCAACCCCTTCCTTACCCTTAGAGATTAACTCATCATCTTTCTCATAAGGTTCAAGAATTGGTTTTTGAATAACCTTACCACTACAAAGAGTGGTGACTGATTTGACTTGATCCATGTGTTGACTTCCAGGACTACTTGCATTTGCATTATATTGCCCCTTGAGATTTTGCTTTGGTTGAGATGAAAACTTACCTTTCTCTTGAAAACTAAGAGCAGATGTGAATTTTACAAGAGTATCTTTAAAATCTATCATGTTTTGAGCAAGTTGAGTATTGATTGTCTCTTGCTTTTCAATGAATGCATGCAATGTTTCCTTAAGATTTCTTCTAGGAGGTGGAGCATAAGGAAGTGCATATCCATGAGAATTTTGGAAATTGTGGTGTGCTTGAAATGGTCCCTAAGGTTGTACATGCCTCCACTAGATGTGTGAGGTTGAGTTTTACTCGGTGCCTCATAAGTACCCGTGGTGTCCCAATTTTGAGCATTTTCAGCTAACAAGTCTAAGTACTCCATTGCTTCATCAGGGTCTTTATCTTCAAAAGTTCCATTGCACATCAATTCAACCATTTGCCTATCTTTAGGTGTTAACCCTTCATAGAAATGTGAAACCAATCTCCATGTTTCAAAACCATGATGAGGGCAAGTACTAAGCAAGTCTCGATACCTATCCCAACATTTGTAAAATGTTTCTCCTGGTTTTTGAGTGAAAGTGGTGATTTGTCTCTTGAAAGAGTTTGTTCTATGAGATGGGAAAAACTTCTTTAAAAATTGTTGTTGCATTTCATCCCAAGCACGAATGGATCCTGGTCTTAAATTTTGTAGCCATGTTTTAGCTTTATCTTTTAATGAAAAAGGAAAAAGCTTTAATCTGATGGTGTTCATGCTACAATTTAAATTATTATATGTGTTGCAGACCTCCTCAAATTCCCTTAAATGCAAGTATGGATTTTCCAATTCTAAACCATGAAAAGAAGGTAAAAGTTGAATAATACCTGGTTTAAAATAAAAATGAGATGCATCGGGAGGAAAAACTATGCATGATGGTGCACTTGTTCTTGTGGGATTCATGTGGTCTCTAAGTGTTCTAGCACGGTTATTCTTATTATTCTCATTATGAAGTGATTGATTATCTTCTTCAGCCATATTTTCTGAAAATGATGAGGATATCCTACAAAGTTTATCACTTGATGAGGATATCCTACAAAGTCTACCACACTCTCATGCACGTGTAGAAATAGAATAAAAGGAAGAAGAAAACAAAAGAAGAAGAAATAAGAGAAAAGAAACAAAGTTATATACAAGAAAAGTGAAAAGAGAAAATAAAATAAATATTATAATTTATACAAAACTTACCTCCCCAGCAACGGCGCCAAAAACTTGACACGACTAAAAGATTGATGTCTTCTCCCAAGTGCAGGGGTGTCGAAGTAATAAATAACCTGGCAAGACTGGGGTCGAACCACAGGGAGGTTAATTGTACAAATTATAAACGACAATAGTATAACAATAATAATAATAATAACAACAACAATAATAATAGTAATAACAATAATAACAACAATGACAATAAAAATAATAACTATAATAATAATAATAATAATAATA
>NW_011500993.1:33386-37740 GCF_000495115.2 Populus euphratica | reverse complement strand
TAGTATTAGTAGTAGTAGTAGTAGTAGTAATACTAATAATAATAGTAATAATAATAAAGACAGAGAAGGAGAAGGAGAAGAAGAAGAAGAAGATGAGAACTTTGAGATGGAATATTAATGTAACGATTAAACAATGATAATAACAAATGTCAAGGTTAGAGGTTCCACTAATGGTATGTCAAACAAGTATAGTATAAACTCTTATTATTCAATTGGAAACCACACACAAAGGAGGTTCCAATCAGATTATAGATTGTTAACATGATTACATTAGTCATCTTATTCGATTAATGCTATTATATATTGTTAACATGATTACATTAGTCATCTTATTCAATTAATGCTAATACTTGTAAATCTCGTCAAACATTCATGATTATAACTTATGTTAACAATAAATCAATTTCCTTTCATAGCTCAGGTGTCGGTTATACCATACAGTATGAGCTATGAAAGTGCCAAGTATTTGTTGTACCAAGTGTTATACAACATAAATCAAGATTAGTCATTTGACATGCAAAGTATTAAAGAGTGAACAAGATAACAAATACAAAACATGTTAGTATCAAACATGTAAGTCCATATTAAGTTTACACTATACTTATTCTTACACCATTAGTGTAACCTTTTCACCTTGACATAATAAACTTAGCTAGACATAATGAAAGAAAGACAAAATAAGAACATAAATAAGATAAAAGTTAACTAAGTAAATGAAAGGAAATGAAAGGCATAAACTTGATATTAATGAAAGGAAACTTAAACATTACAAAAAAGTACGAAGAGAGAAAGTAAGAGCATGATTTTGATTTGGAGACCAAGATGCCTAAATGCATGACAAATGCCTCCTTTTATAGGCCAAAATTGGGAACTATGGATTTGATGACTAATTGATGAGTGGGTGCCCAACTCTTGA
Source organism: Populus euphratica (assembly GCF_000495115.2). Taxonomy (NCBI): domain Eukaryota; kingdom Viridiplantae; phylum Streptophyta; class Magnoliopsida; order Malpighiales; family Salicaceae; genus Populus; species Populus euphratica. The sequence continues at coordinate 36,824 of NW_011500993.1, read as the reverse complement.
CTTGGTGACAATTCTTATCTTCTCTTGTCTGCCCAAAACGTCATTGATAACGTTAAAATTGGAGCCACTTGAAAACATAAAAGTTGTAGAAAATTATCTCAGCTTTCTTATTTAAAAAATTCAGCTCATTTGGACTTCTAGAACTCCAGATATGGGCCAAACATGGAACAGTGTTCGGGCTGGAAGACAGATTCGGACTTCTTTGTTGTTGCTTCCATTTGGACTTGAAAATGACCTTTTTAGATCTTGGGCTTCATATGAAAGTTGTAGGCCTATGTCTTACCTTTCTATCCATATAAAGGGGACTTAAATCTAAGATCTACAACTGTAGATATGATCCAATTACCGAATAGTGTTCTGGTTTGGACTGCACCGACATCTCTTTTCAGAGTTTAACCATCTATTTGTCCTTTCAATTTCAGTTCCTAAATTCATCAATCAATCCTTTCATTTATGTGATAGGCCTGCATTTAAAATAAATATTTACCACAAATTAAAGGTATCTTATATTATTAGATACGTTATTATAAAACATGCTTTAGTTAACGAGTTATTGATACTTCAACTGCAAAATGATGATATAAAACCTTAATAAAATGCACTTTTAAGTACTAATCAATAATTTATAAAGGAAATTATAATTTTAGAACTAGAAAAATCAAGTTGAGACTTGATTGCACATATTTTTAAAACTATCCTCAATTAATATATATGATATTTTCTAGGGATTGAAGTGATAATTTATCATTTATAAGGTTAGCAAACTTTCCTTATAAATAGGTTATATCTCATATTTTTTGTCAATGCTCAACATTGTGTTAACTAGGAAAAAGAACAAGTATTTGGTGTTCTATAGGAAAATGTCTTTTTTTTTTTTATTAAAAAAAGTTGTTAATTAGTATTATAGTCAATAAAAACCATAACTAGTACGTAGAGATCTAAGATAAGGAATTACTTATACTAAGAGAAGATATTATCACCCCTAAAATATTCTATCTAAGGTAAATTATATTAATGGTCTTAGCTTAAATTGTTAATGGTCTATTTCTTAAATGAAATTGGTCAAACTAAACCAAGAAACTCTAAAAGGTTTCACTTATACCATGGTACCTCAATAGCTCCAGATATGACCCAATTACCGAACAGTGTTCTGGTTTGGATTACACCAACATCTCTTTTCTAATTTTGGTAATCTCTTTGCCCTTGCAATTTAAGTTCTTAAAGTCTTCAATCAATCCTTTAATTTATGTCATAGGCTTGCATTTAAAATGAACATTTACCACAAATTAATGGTATCTTATATTATTAGATATATTATTATAAAACATGCTTTAGTTAAGGAGTTATTGATACTTCAAGTGCAAAATGATGATATAAAACCTTGATAAAAATGCACTCTTAAGTACTAATCACCAATATAGCCCAAGAAACTCAAACCTTTAAGGCATGCTTAAATCAAAAAATAAAAATCATAATAAATGAGGATACCTCACTAAAGCAATATAAAAAAATAAAAGAAATATGGCTAAAGAAAACAAGACTAAAAAGGAACAAAGAGTAAAGCAAATGACAATGATTATAAGTCTTTCGAACCCTAAAACGCTCTATGAGCTTATGATCCCTTTTTTTATAGTCAAGAGCTATAACTTATGTTACATGCCTTTAAAAATCATTTCTAATCAGGTAAACAAGCAACCTAAACTAATAAGTGGCGCTCTCAAAATATGAACTTTTTCATAAGAGTTGTAACATTGCAAAAAAAAAAACTACTTATTATTATTCATGCTGATAAGTGCTTATAAAAGAAGATAAATGTTTTTCAATAGAATCTCAAGCTTTTACTCAAGCCTTTTACTTTAAAAGCAAAAAGATAAAAGGTCATCTTCTAATTTATTTTCACCAATTACAAAACTCGCCTACATAAAAATCAAATAACCCTTTTTTTAAAAGCTGACATAATAATAAGAGGTGTTATTGAAATTGTTAGTGTTGTTTGGATGATATTAAGTTGATGAATGATGAATAAATAACTTGATTTTGAGTTTGATATCTTGATTAAACATATGTGAGAGAATTGAAAAATAGATGAACAACATTACTTTGATTTTGAATTTGTTACATCTATAAATGTGTAAATTAAAATTGTTAGATCTATAAAAGTCTTGACAAACTCGTAAGTTTAAATCATGATTTTGAAAATATGATTGATGATATATGTGCATATTTTTAAAATATTATTTATTGAAAATTATTACCGGTCCAGTGTCTGTTTTAAAATCCAATTACAAAAAAGCTTTATTATTCACTTTTAATATCTAATTGTATCAACTTATAGTGACTCAATACTTGAATATTAGAATGAATAGTTCTTCACTATAATTTCCTAAAAAAAGTAATGATGAAATTTTTATTAAAGGTAAAACTGAATTTCTTGAAATACTCACAAATTAGGGATATTTTCAATGTCATATCCCATATAACTAGAGTTAAGAATATCTAAGATACCATAGGATAGGTGAAACCTTTTACAGAACCTACTGTGAACCTTCCCCAGGTATAGGGAAACCTTTTAAGGCATCTTTCATTGACATGTCATATGACTTGGGCTAGCTTAAAAATACCCCATATAAGTCTCTTGGTGCATTCATGGACATACTTCACTAGATTTATAAATATTTGAGGTACCATGGTATAAGTGAAACCTTTTAGAGTTTCTTGGTTTAGTTTGACCAATTTAGAATACTTAGCCAAAATCTTAAGAATGGTTAAGTGTTAAAGTTTTTACTAGGGTTTAACTTTTTGTAGTAAATTTGTATTCATTTAAGAAATAGACCATTAACAATTTAAGCTAAGACCATTAATATAATTTACCTTAGATAGAATATTTTAGGGGTGATAATATCTTCTCTTAGTATAAGTAATTCCTTATCTTAGATCTCTACGTACTAGTTATGGTTTTTATTGACTATAATACTAATTAACAACTTTTTTTAATAAAAAAAAAGACATTTTCCTATAGAACACCAAATACTTGTTCTTTTTCCTAGTTAACACAACGTTGAGCATTGACAAAAAATATGAGATATAACCTATTTATAAGGAAAGTTTGCTAACCTTATAAATGATAAATTATCACTTCAATCCCTAGAAAATATCATATATATTAATTGAGGATAGTTTTAAAAATATGTGCAATCAAGTCTCAACTTGATTTTTCTAGTTCTAAAATTATAATTTCCTTTATAAATTATTGATTAGTACTTAAAAGTGCATTTTATTAAGGTTTTATATCATCATTTTGCACTTGAAGTATCAATAACTCGTTAACTAAAGCATGTTTTATAATAACGTATCTAATAATATAAGATACCTTTAATTTGTGGTAAATATTTATTTTAAATGCAGGCCTATCACATAAATGAAAGGATTGATTGATGA
>NW_011500993.1:22747-31387 GCF_000495115.2 Populus euphratica | reverse complement strand
ATGGCTACAAAATTTAAGATCAGGATCCATTCGTGCTTGAGATAAAATGCAACAACAGTTTTTGAAGAAGTTTTTCCTATCTCACAAGACAAACTCTTTCAAAACATAAATCACTACTTTCACTCAAAAACATTTTACCAGTGTTGGGATAGGTATCGAGATTTGCTTAGTGCTTGCCCTCATCATGGTTTTAAAACATGGAGATTGGTGTCACATTTTTATAAAGGCTTAACACCTAGAGATAGGCAAATGGTTGAATTGATGTGCAATGGAACTTTTGAAGATAAAGATCCTGATGAAGCAATGGAGTACTTAGACTTGTTAGCTGAAAATGCTCAAAATTGGGACACTGCGGGTACTTATGAGGCACCGAGTAAAACTCAACCTCACACATCTAGTGGAGGCATGTACAACCTTAGGGAAGATCATGACCTTCAAGCCAAGTTTGCATCTTTAGCTAGAAAAGTCGAGGCACTAGAATTAAAAAAGAGTGGTCAATTAAAATCTGTTGAAAACATTGTGTGTCAAATCTGTGAAACAAATGAACACTCAACCAACGATTGTCCAACCTTGCCTTCTTTTAAAGAATGTCTCCATGAACAAGCCCATGCTTTAAACAGTTTCCAAAGGGCCAACCACAACCCATACTCCCAAACATACAACCCTGGTTGGAGAAATCACCCAAATTTCAGTTGGAAGAGTGAGAACAACAATGCACAAACTTCACAACCACAGTTTCAAGCACACTATAATTTCCAAAATTATCATGGATATGCACCTCCTTATGCTCCACCTCCTACAAGAAATTTTGAGGAAACTTGATGAAAAAGGCACCGAAAATGTTGATGCAGATCTTTTATCAAAAGTGACAACAGATTCGACACCCGACATCACACCAATCGATAATTACTTTCCTGATAAATCTTTACTTTCTCTTAGTTCACTGCCTTGGTTTGCTAAAAATATCAATTTTCTTGTTTCATGATTTTTGCCAGCTCACTGGAGTACCGAAGACAAAAGACAATTTTTGAGCAACGTGCAAAATTTTTATTGGGATAACCCTTATTCAATTTTTATTGGTTTTTATTGAGCAACTACTATTATTATTATTGTTGTTGTTGTTTGACACGATGAAAAGATTGATGTCTTCTTCCAAGTGCAGGAGTGTCGAAGTAATAAATAACCCGGCAAGACCGGGGTCGAACCACAGGGAGGTTAATTGTACAAATTATAGACAAAAATTATAAGCAACAATAATAGCAATAATAAGTCATTATTATTATTATTATTATTATTATTGTTATTACTATTATTGTTGTTGTTGTTGTTGTTGTTGTTGTTGTTGTATTATTACTATTTATAATTTGTACAATTAACTTCCCTGTGATTCGACCCCGATCTTGCCGGGTTATTTATTACTTCGACACTCCTACACTTGGAAGAATACATCAATCTTTTAGTCGTGTCAATTACATTATAGTCTTTAATTTATAAAACTTGTTTATAAACAAGTCATATTTAATTAATCATAATAGTTTAATTTATTACTCTTGGTTCTTAATATATATGACTCAGTAGGCTCCCTAGTATACTAGACTAAATATAAATCACAATCATAATCAAAATAAGATTAAATAAATTAAATAATTTAACTTATTATAAATTAACAAATTCATTGATTTATAGTTAAAAATCAAGTATAGTAACTAACAAAGTGTCATGATTCCTCAAACATTAGAAAATTTATAACCAATGTGACTTAACTTTTTAAAGACTAGTTTCTCAGTAAAATTATTATCTCTTCATTAATAATCTTTCAATTTAAACACTAGAGCATGAAATATATCTACTTTGTAAAATCATGTATGTTTTTAATACCATAGTCATTGATTCTTTAAATAAGATTTTTAAACTTTTTAAAATCTTATTTTACCTTACATAAAGGCTTCACAATCAATACTATCGTGAGCATGTAAAATATTTTTTCTAATTCATTTAGGATAATAAATCATCTCTTAATTATTTAAATATATTTATATAATTCATGTTATATATGATATTTATCCATTTATTACCCTTTATTAAGGCAACATATAGTTTAGTTTAAAACATAATATTTTATATATGTGATAACTTAGTCATCTCGACTTTAAATATCTTTACACAACTAACATATAAGTATTTCTATAGACATAAGTGATCTCTCTATATAAAATCTCTATGCAGGTTAATTCTAACATAGGGAAATTTCTTCATTATTATTGGCATAATAATCTTTATTACACTATTTGATTAACAATTAAGATTTTTATGTTTTGATGGGTTTAAAAAGAGTCCAAGATATAATTTTGTAAATCAAGTATAATTTTTAATCTAACTATTTGATTAAGTTGATATTTTAATGAGAGATTATGAAGACCCTTTCTCCTATTGGATTAAAATGTTATGATGTTGGAGATTAGGAATACCTTAAAATAAGGCTTGGAAGTTGTTGTGCGAGGTAATCTTTCTTTACCTTGTTTTATTTAGATTTTTTCATATTTAAGTTAGAAATTGTAATTTCATTAGTATTTTACTAGTTAAGAATCCTAATGCTAGATAGATTCTATGTTTAGATAGGTTTTAATTAAAACCATTTTTCTATAAAGATATTTAATTTTAATTAGAAATTAAGAATACTTTCTTATAAAGGATGTTAATTATAAAACTAATATAAATAAGGAACTAGTTTATTTTGAGATTCATAATCAAACTATTTTGATTTTTAACAAAATTCTAGATAGTTTTCTTTAAATTTCTCTACAACTTAGGTATACAACTTTAGTGCTTGAGAACCCTAATTTCTATCCATGTTATACACCATGCCAAATTCATGTACACTTTATTTGACAAGCAACTATATATTAGTTTTAAAGATCATCTATATCTTAGTTTATTAAAAAAAAACTCATTCATTTTATATAGGAAATAACATAATATGTATTCATATCAATGACTCTAATTAATATATTGTTTTAATAGAGTATTGACTAGAAAAATTTATAAACAATGTTTTGATACAATAAGAATATTTATAATTATAATAATTTTATAATTTTGTTTGCAAAACACTTTTGTCCTAAGAACTTTATATTTACTTTAAAGTCATTAATCATACATAAATGAATATAATGATAAAAAAAATATCAATTATGAATATGTTTTTACATGAATAAAGTTAGTGTCATATGTAACCAACTGATCTTTTTTAATTCTGTCAATGGATTTTTGTTCTTTAGAAACAAAACTCTTATTATTCTTCTTCTTAGACTTATTGAAATACTAAACAAAGAAACATATAACCTTTTTCCTTCAAAAGGCTTTTGAGCAATTTTAAAAATATTATTCAATTTTGGTATCATACTATCCAAATTTTCTATAAAATAGGTCATCATAAATCTCAAAAGCTTTGGGTAAGAATTTCAAGAACAAGTTAACACTTAAGTCATGGTCCATGACAAAGTCTAATTAACCTAATTTCAATAAACTAATTATTTTCAAAACATGGGTGTTCATAGAGAATTCCTTTGTTATTTTACAGCAGAACAATTTCTTATAGGTCCCATATACTTCTTTGTCCTATGAACCACATTAAATAACTTTTAATATGTATAATTATTGTATGAGCATTCATATTCTCTTACCACCTTTGAAGTTCAACATGCTGGTCAACATCACATGTGTAGTCTACTCATCATCATTAATATGACATTGATATTCATTTCAAACTTTTTCATCAATATCCTTATAAGAGGTATGAATAATTAGATTTTCAAGAACACATATAACATTATTTATTACTTAAGAATAATTCTCACATTACGGTACCAATTCAAGAAGTTTGGTACAATCAATTTGTTAGCATCAAATATGATATGTAAGGATATGTTACAACTCATTTTGATCTATCAATATATTCATGTAGAGACAATGAGTATTAGTTTCATGTATATGTATTTAAAATCATATTTAGATAAGATCTTTAATAATAATTTAGTCATCCAATATTTTCATACAAATTAGGAGCCCTCCTAATTAGTTTGGAAAAGCTTGCATAGATCTCCTAGTGGGCTAAGATTCCATTTAATTTATCTTCACTAGTTTAACAAATAAGATAAATAAATTCGGTGGATAACATAGCTTATCAATTGCGTCTCAATGTGATTCCTAGATTAGATAGGTGACAACTTTTTATCTAAATATATAATTTAATTACTATCTCTAATCTTATATAATCATAAATAAAGCATTCAAATTATATAAGTTTGGTTAAGTAGGATTCAATTTTTATAGCATTAAACATATTCTATTTAAATTGACCTTGAATATCTCAATAAGTAATTCATGAATGGAACACTGATTTCATATATAAGAAATTGGAAAACAACAAATTTTGGTCTCAACATATACTTAATATATAAACAAGATATTTATTTTATTAATCAGGTCTCGTTCCATGACATGTTTGATATATTATTAAAAAAAAAATTATATATAAACATCCACTCCTAACATTTTATTCTAATAAAATGATTATGGATATATCTTAAATAATTCTTTTGAGTCATCGAAAAATATTTGGTGGTGTCAATTTTTATAAGTTCTTACTAGAATAATCATGGTTATATCCTTGTTTTGCCATTTTTTTTTGTCTTGAATTACAAAATAATTTTTCTATCTAAATTCCTATATTTTCCAATTACATATCATTTACATTATTGATTAAGAAACCTCAAGTTATATTTGAGGAGAATTAGATAAGAAAAAAAATATTATATCATTGAACAAAAATATAGAGAAAAGGTAAGGCACACAAATTCTATTTAGCATCACAATAATTCAAACATTGAAAAACACAATCACATTGGTCGTGTATAAACAAATGTTATTATGCACAACAAATTTATGATATGCTTAAATTCTAATTATTTAACAATTTTAAAATAATATTTGTATCATTTAAAAACATTAAATAAAACTCAATTTGATAATTTCCCAAGCTTTTTAAACTTTATTTCACACAGTGGTAGGTCCTTGAATTATAAAATATTCTTAAATATTTAATAAGAAAATTAATCATATTAAAATTATTATTAACATTCTAAACTATTTTATGATCAATTAAATAATTTTTTTAGCATAAAAAACTCTCTTTGTTTTATTTTAGAAGAATCTTTTTTTTCTAAAATAGTTTAATTAAACATTTTAGTTAAATCCTAAAATAATTAGGATATTTGAATTTTTTTAATTAAATAATTTAATTCAATCCTAATTTAATTAGAAATTTTAATTTAATTTGAGATTTTAATCTCAATATAAAATCATTATTTTATATTCTCAACGGTAAGATCATAGTTCTACTATTAAATTCCTAAATTTTATATAGGCATAGGTTTGTAGATACAAAATCAAAATTCCACCCTATTTTTCTCTTCTTTCTTATTGTCTACATGGGCTCAATGCCCACATTGGTGCATCCGTAGTTAGCGCTGCGTTGCACTTTCCTAGCACGAGGCAGTAACCTTGTGCTAGGCGCCAACATGGCTAAATAATGTGGTGCCTTTACCTGTAAAGTCGAGATGGTTATGCACACGTTTTATGTTAATAGCACTAAAGATATTAACAACCATCAAAACCACTTTTTTTTTTTTAACTTCAAGCTAGATTTGAAAAGATTCTAGCCAAAGTCAACAATTCTGGCTAGATCTAGCTGGAGCATATACATATGTGTGATAAATTCATGATTGAAAAAGTAACTTTTGAGAAATGATTTTGCATATAAATTTAATTTGTAATTAATATCAATAACAATAAAAACATGAAATTACAATTTTAAATTTCAAATGATAGCTTTAATAGCATTATTGAGTTTCCTGAAACATATAAACATTAAAAAAAATGATAGCTCTAAATTTGTTTTGGAATCTTAAGGATTTTGTTAAATAATATAGGGTTGTGTAGGGTTTAAGAAAAGATTAAATCTTATATTTTTTTTAAGTTTAATTAAATATTCAACGCTACATGATCGCAAACTATAAAGTTGATCAATTTCCTGTCATCTAACAGTAATTTACAAAAACTATCCAGTCAAATATCTATTAAATCTCATTTATGAGAAAACGGTTGATATACCTTCAAAGCTAGCTTGTTTTTTTTTTATGTTTTTAGATGTTTTTGTACTATATAAAAAATATAAAGCATAGAATTCTATTTATAAAAAAAAATCTGATAACTCTATAAATGATAAAATATCACAGTTCCCCTTGAATATATATATAGTCCCATTTGAATTACATTATAGTCCTTAATTTATAAAATTTATCTATAATTAAATCATATTTAATTAATCATTTAGGTTAATTTCTTATATATGGTTCTGTATGAGCTATTAGATTATCTAATATATTAAGTTAAATATAAATCACAATGCTAATCATATAGAATTAAATAATTTAATTTATTATTAATTTAAAAATTGATTGATTTATAGTGAATACTAATTAAACAAGCTGCTGAATATTAGTTAAACAAGCATGTAAAAAAAGGGTTTTTTTAATTTAAAAATTTATATTTTCTTTTATTCTTAAATTTAAATAATTTAATGTGAAGAGAGAAATGGCACGTATACATTTTAGCAAATAAAAGATGATGGAGGGAGAAGGGGTGAAATAAAAGAGGATTTTTAATTAAAAATATTTGATTGAGCAAATTAATGCAATCTTTTTTTTTTCATAAGACACCATCTTATCATCTTGTCTGTACTGAAAAGAAGAAAAAAAAAAAGGTTATCTTTAAATTGAATGAGATGGAAAAGCTGAAATAATTTTAAAAATAAATTAATTTTTGGTTTTATTTTGGGATTCTAATGTACTTATCATTCAATGGGTTGTGGTTGGCTACTATATATATATATATATATATATATGCTCTTTTAATCTCTATATATCTATTTTGCATATGTACTAGTTCATGTGTTACTTCTTTGCTAGTCATAAAATTATATATTATAATACACAAAAAGAAAATGCAAATTTTTTTTATATGAGAATAGTATATGATTTGGTGTAGCTATTTGAATTTTGTAAGAATAAAGTATGTTTTTTTCAAACTAATATGCATCACTTGGAATTTCTCAACAATTGAATGGTTGTTGAAACGAATCAAATGCACTTAAAAATCTTTCATTTATTGGAATTTTGCAAGAAATTGCCTACAGTTTATGAGAATGAAATAGCTTTGTTTTTCTCAATGGCTAAATAAATGCATAATTACTCATTTCATTTTATTTTGCTTATCACCAACTCCATTCAATTAGTTGTTATTCCCTTACCAAAAGAAAATAATTCATTATACCAAATTAAAACAAATTTCATCTCCCTAGATTTTGCACCCCTTCTCCTCCATAATCTCTCAAGAAAAAAGAAAAACACAGTCTATAAATAGAAACAATTGAGCCATATTAAAAAAAGAATTCATCTCCCTAAAGTTGCCATCCCTTCTCCATTTCTCTCAAGAATTTATTTATTTTTCTTCTAAAAACATAAGTACATAGACGTAAATAATTGAGCACATTCTCTCACTAAGACAGTCAACACGGTTATCATGTAACCACATGTTTTAATTCTCTAATTTATCGATCTTTTATTTACATTATCGAAGTTACTGGAAAGTTATAGTATCTACGATCGATTCTTTATTTAGCAATTGATATGTGATTTAAGTAAGTATATCACAATTTCAATGAAACGGTGGAAGATTCAAGTAAAGAGGTTTCAGATTTAAGTAAGCATATGTAAATGGTCTTTATATTTCTTCACAAGTTCGGAAAATTCTTTCATTTTTCATTGTTGCTGGAAACAACAGTACTACTTGATCATGTGAAGACTGATGGTTTCTTTGCAATCTACTTGAAGCAATCTCAGGGATGTCTAAAAAGGATCTAATAAAGACGACTAGTTATTGGCACCTCATTACTCAGCACCATGCGCGCATGAGACAAAATCAAATATGTATTGTTTCCATTTGTTTCTCAAATTAACCGCACACTTAATCCTAACCTGCTTTTACCACTTTAGATAACTATGGATTGCATTAATTATTGCAATAAGTATCTTTTAACACCCCAAAAAAAACATTTTAAGAAAAGATCTCGTGATTATAAAATTTTCTATAAGAAACTAACAAATGGATTAGTTTCAGGATGAATTAGTTGATGCTGATATTCATTATGACAAGCATGGTCAATATTTAATGATTAAAGATAGCAAATATCATCAGCAGATTGAATGGATTTTGAAGCTTTCATGGGTGATTGTTTTGACAACCTATTTGTGATCTGGATGGTGTCTCTTTAGTAACCTGTTGCAGGTAAAAATAATGGCTCATTTGGCTTCTCATTATAGGTAAAAGTGGGGACTTTTTCAGCAGCAGCATATTGAAATAAGTCCAAGGCTTGCTTTTAGAAAACAACTTGATGTGTCTCGAGGGCTATTCCAACAGCATATTAAAGTGAGTATAAGGGCTATTGTTGGACAACAACTTGGTGCATTTTGAAGGTTGTTTCAACAACATGCTTATGAGAAAAAAAAAAAAAAATGGGGG
>NW_011500993.1:0-22715 GCF_000495115.2 Populus euphratica | reverse complement strand
GGTTTATGATCACGTAGAAGGGTGTAAGCATGGGCCGATTTGTTACGAAAATTAAATTTCCATGAGTTCTTATGCAGGTTATCTAGAAGAAGAAAAACAATGTTTATTGACTCGAAAAAAGAAGACTTTACCGAAAGTATATCAAAATAAGATTACTAAAAGCATAATACATAAAAGTGATTATATGATTGAATTGTTATTGCATACCAAATAAAATTACTCTGTTTTATTAAAGATTAAGGTTTATAGAATCAGTATGACATTGAGAATTTACAAAGTTTTATAATATGATTTTTATTTGGGTTAACTTATTAAAAATATAATGAATCATAAATATTAAGAACCATTTGTCATAAGTTAAACTATGATGGCTAATCAAATATGACTTGATTGTAAATATATTTTATAAATTAAGGACTAGAATATAATTAACATAAGAGATTACAATTCTAAACCTAGAAAAAACTTGATTGAATAAATATCTAAAATTGTCCTAAATTAATCTATGTGATATTATTCAGTAAGTAAATTGATATTTTATCATTTATAAGTTTATTAAATTTTCTTTATAAATAGAATATTATGTCTCATATTTTATGAGAATTATGTAAATGTTACAGCATATACAGTACAGAGAAACGATTGAAAATGAAAAAAAAAAAAAAAAGAAGTTAATACTCAAAAGCATAGCGATCCTTCTCTCCAATAAGAATTTTAGTAAATTTCTCATTGGTAGTTTATATGAATTATTGTTTGAAAATAAACATCTATATGACTTGTGATTTGTGACAACCTAACCTTGAAGAAGATGAACAAACATGAGAAAGAAAATATAATTTTCAAGTAATCTTTAATCAAACTCTAAACAACCCTAGATTGTCTAACAAGGTCCTTGGAACTCTAAAAAAAAATTATCATTTTCACAGTCTAAGAGTTTTAGGAAACCCAATACATATTAGTTTTAAATATCTCTCACATCTCATTTTATGATATCCTTTGTTTTCTTTTATTAAAAAAAAATATATGTCTTAACAACTCTAATTAATATCTAATCTTAATATAACATTGATGCAATATAAATTCTCATAATTATAACTATTTTATAATTTTCTTTGTAAAACATTTTTCTTCTAAGAATTTTATATTTACTCTACACTCAATAATCAAACTTAAAGGAAAATTATAGATAAAAAATATTTTTATAAATATAAATATATGTTTTATATGAATAAACTCAGTACCATGTATAAGTACCATGTATAATCACTCGATAAGCTATAGGGCATTTATATTAATAGTTACGTGGATTATAATTGAGTGACTAATAAAGAGAAAGAGAGTTAGGGGTGTTTAGGTTTAGGGTCGGCATTTATACCTGATTTTTATTAGATATACTTGGTTTTTTTATTTGATCTAGGTCTATCCATTTTAATTTTAGTTAATTTTAGGTCAATTTCTATAGATATTCTAAATAATTTGATTGTTTTTCTCACCTTTCCCTTGAATCTACAACTTTTATTTTCAATAAACTCAGAAAGGGTTGCACCGGATGTAGTTTTAATTTGCAACTAAGTTGTTGATTGTGTATTGTTGATGTTAGTTTTCCTTGTAGAGTATATCCTCTTGTCCCATTAACCATTTGTTTAACCTTGCATGTTCTTATGCCTATATCCATGTTCAGTATCTAGTTGAGACCCTCTCCTTGCATCATAATTCTTCAGTTTGCACGTAAGTGAATTATCTTTAGCATGAGATCTAGGTTTTTCCTTCTGTTTTTCTTTCATTAAATTATGATCCTCAATCTAGAGGTTATCAAGCTGCTTGGCCTATTGTCATATACCAATTTTAGGGATGTATTTAGTATTGAGATTGTTGATGTGGTTATAATTTTAAAAAAAAATTATAAAAAATATTTTTAGTTGAGGTTGGTTTAAAAAAATATATGTTTAGTTAAAACTATGGTTGAAATTGAGGTTGAATAAAAAGTAATTTAATGTGTTTGGTTAAAAAAATATTTTTTAAATTTAGATTATAAAATAATTAATATATATATATATTAATGATTTTTAATTTAAATATTATAGATTTAACTACTATTATTACATCATGAAATAAATAATATTGATATTAAATATTTATATATATATATTGAAGCTAAATTTTTTATTATTAAATTTTATATAGGATGACATTGCACATAATTTAATGGAATAATAAAAAATATTTAATATTATTTATTTCATGATGTAACATTAAATTATGTGCAATATCATCATATATAAAATTTAATAATAAAAAATTTAGATGAAGAAAAATTTGACAAAAAAATGTTTTGTAATATTTATAAAAACTTGGTTGATTTAAAGTTATTTTTCACTATTGTTAATGAAGAAAAATTTGACAAAAAAATGTTTTGTAATATTTATAAAAACTTGGTTGATTTAAAGTTATTTTTCACTATTGTTAATGAAGAAAAATTTGACAAAAAAATGTTTTGTAACATTTATAAAAACTTGGTTGAACGGAATAGGATTGTGGTTAAAAACAAAGGATAATATGAGTCTAATTTTGGGCATTCTTCTTTATACATATTAATCACAAAATTACAATTTGCAATACTATATTTTTTTGACAGTGGACGAGGCCGTTTGAATTGATTTGCTGGGAGAGGAGTAATTAATTATCCAAAGATTTGTTTTTAGGAGTTTAAAATTCTAAAGATAGTGTTGATAGATGACAAAAGTTAAGGATGTTGCTGTTAGAAATAGATATTGCTAGCTTTTTGCTAACTATAGGTTCGGCCATTATAATGATGGGTCCCACCAATTTCAACCCATGTTTTAAACATAACCAAACAAATATATATTACAGTTGGCTGCATCTCAGTTCCTACTACATTACCGAACAGCCTATAGGTATAACATTTAGCCTCCTTTCCATGCATAAATAGTCTACATGCATGTTTGCTTTACATGTGGAAAAAATAATTAATTTATCATCATTAATTGCTCCCTTTTCCAAGCTTCAATTCATTAAGAACAAAGTAACAAAAAGGACAAAGCTTAGACTTACATTAATACATTAGGATTTTATGCATGGATTGGAACCATGCCAAACATGATTCATAATGTGCGTTGTCTTGAATAGTCTACTTGATTATGAAAAGAAACCAAATAGAACAATGAAGCAACTCTACAACCATTTCTTCAATTTGCACGAGTGAGTTATCTTAAACATGTGATTTGAGCCTTTTCTTTTCTTTTTCTTTCATTAGCTTATGATCCACACTACAGTGGTTGTTCTCAATGAGCTTGGCCGAATGTCCGCACCAAATTTCGATCACAGTGAGCATAAGATAACGTATCAGGGCGAAATAATAAGGGCATATTCTTCTATCCTAGATTCCATAACGTAAATTTACGTTACACGCATCCAAGCTAGGATTTAAACGTAACTAGATAAGAAAATAACGCGTACCAGTGTGAAAACGAAACTGAAAGCAAATGATCATCTGAGTGTAAGGTGAACGATGTAAACAAAAATGCACCATCTTACAGCTAGCTATTTGAAGATTACAAGAACACCTTGTACGCTCCTCATCTCAATATAACATGAGCACACAGAGGAGTAATTAAGCATTCATGCAAAGGAAAAAAAACTTGCGCATGCTAAAGAATGATATTAACACATTTAACAGATGTAATACAAAGTTTGGGGAATTTATCCGCAGGACTACTGCTAACTGGAACGTATGGGAGGCATATTGATCATTCGATTTAAGGATCTTTATAGTTACAAGAAAAGATTATACTGCGTGGCAAAATAAAATTGAAAAGCATTCATCATGTGATTTAAAATACAAATTGAAAGCTAGAATATTCATCAGAAAAAACCCTTAATAAACAAGGTCTAACACCATTAAAAAAAAAAGAGGAAGAAGAGGAAGAATTTTGATTGAGGATACATCATCTCACATAGCATTCATCTCAGCCTAGTTTTCACTCCTCATCACTATCATACACCACTGCCATTCGACGACCCGATTGAATCTTTCTTGGAGGAGAGTCCTCTTCCGACTCAAACCCAATCCTCTTGCGACTGCTGCCAAATTCCTTCCCCTTTGGCTTTGGTTCCTACAAAAAGAAACAAAAAATTTAGCAATCATCATTTTCAACATCAAATGGATAAAAAGAAATTTATGTTGTTTGGCATCATAACTAGAAAACTGCCATAAGAAAACCCATTACAGTAGCAGAGCAGATTCCTCCCCAGATGCCAACACCTTAACAATACAGAAAAAGGATAAAGAAAAGACACTCCAAATCATTTTATTTTACCCATCTTACACATTATGTTTTACTTACATGTCAGTCTTATCATATCCAATAACTATTTTTTACTCCAAATTTATCGATGTTTGGGCTGCATCACTAAAATGAGAGGAAAATAATCTTTAATTCCAGTCTTATTGTGTTGGCTTTCACACTTGCTGGCTTTTCTGTCTAGTTCACAACAGGTATAGAATAGCCAGACAGCCAGGAAACTGGACACATCAGGTACTAGGAATTAAAAAATGCACATTATGCTGATCCTGAATTCATCAGGCAGCCCTAGGTAGAGAAGTCATTAAAATCGTTTTTTTTTTTTTTTCCAGATAGGAAGCACTAGAAAATTTTCATCTAAACAAACTTGCAGAGAATACAGGCAACCCCTTAGCATATAGGCATGAAATCTTAGCTGCTGATGTTCCTCGATATGACTAGGTATTTCCTTTAAATTTTGTCATGGACCACCAATTCAATTTAGTATAGATTAAAGGAGAAGAATCTTTCCAATTCTGTAAATAGGGACACAGAATACAGGATTGAAACATTAGACTTTAAAACTCAAAAGACAGCAAGAACAAATATTGTATTATATTTTGTGCACCAAACTTATTTTGAGGAACATTTACAATTTGGAGACACACTTCTCCACAGTGGTTATGAAACAAGCAGTACAAACAAAATAGTAAGATCCATTCACATACCTCTTCCTCCTCTGAGGCTCCATTAACTTCTGTGTCTTCCTCATAGTGTTCTTCTTCCTCTTCTTCATACTCATGCTCTGGTTCATCAACCCTCTTATGAACTGGAGACCTCTCATATTCATCTCCATCAGTTTCATACTCAGATTCCTCTCTTTCACTATCAGAGAAATCCACTGGGCGCTTTGATGATTTCACAGCAGACATAGATGACTTCCGTGGAATGTCTCTCTGTCCCTATTGGTATTAGTGCAAATGTCAAAATTAGGTTTTTCAACAAAAAAAATACATAAATAACAAATTGACTTGATGTTAAAAAGACCTTCTTAGCATTCATAATGCGTTTCTCTGCTCGAGCTTCAACTTCCAGATCTTCCTCAAAGCGGCGAGAACGACGAGAGTTATAGTAATCTGGTTCATCGTCCTGATCAAAACAGTAGAGTCAGAAGACTAGATAGGATAGGCAAAACTTTCAATTGGATTTGCACACAGAATGACAATTGATTGGTTCTAACAAAGACCTCATCAAGAGCACCCTCTAAAAATCCTGGTGATAGTTGGCGCCTCCTCTCTACAGTTGGTGTATATTTCCGGCTCACCTTTTCCCTCTTTCGGTTGAGAAGTACATTTGCTCTTATTGTCTGACTTTCAGCCTATAAAACCATACAGAAAACAGAACTAGAAAACATGAAACCACAAACCAAATACAAACCACTGTATCCTTAAGTAAACAAGTTAGTTACCTTTTCCTTTTCCTCCTTTTCTCTCTCAGGATCGATGTCAGTGATGCAGTTCTTAACTTTATAAGCCTTTCTATGGCGAGAGTCAACAAGGGCAGTCAATAGCCTATGGGAATTTGATGACAATGATGAAGGCATAAACCTCATCTTCCTTAATATTCTTCCTTGTGATTGAAGAAGTGACTGAAATACAGATTAAGTTAAGTTCCCCAAACAAAGTTTCAGACTTGGGTGATGTTTACCAAGACATAAAGAATATTGACTCAAGAAGCAAACGGCAAGTTTCACAAAAGGACTTCAAATTGGAGGCTAAAAAACTATGACAGCAACCAGAATCAAAAACCAAAAGGTATTCATTCTGAACTTTGAATGTAAATAAACGCATGAAATGAAGTCTGTAGTGGCAGCTCCTGTGACTGCTATGAAATTTACACAAAAAAGAAATACCATCAAGAAATCTTAAACTTCAGTTTACATCCAACAACCAACTTTGATCCTTTTGCTGTATTATTCATTATCATCCTGTTCCCAGTTAAAAATAAGGAAAAGGAGAATAGGTCAATAAAGGGGCACGCAAACGATTTCAAATGCCAAATCCGGAAAAGGAGAATAGGTCAATAAAGTGGCACGCAAACGATTTCAAATGCCAAATCCCTCAGCAAGAAGTAGCATTACCATCAAGGACTACACTATCAGAGGCTTTACAGCATGTTAAACGATACCAGATATCTAACAGCATCACCTTCCCATAAAAAGTAACTACAGAATATAAGTCCCATAATAAAGGACTCTAACTTGCAGCCATTTCCCAATTATTTCAACAAATTCATGTCAAAAAATCAGGCTTATGCAATCATTATGTTTGGAACTTAAGCCAGCTCTAAGCAGGTAAATGAGAGACTCAAAGATAAAGCAAGCAAAATATCATCATTTCCAATCACATATACACAGACTTGAGATGTCACCTTGTTATGTCTAAGAAAAAGGTGTGTTTGATCCTGTTGCGCATCTTGCACGGATATATCAAGAACTTCATTCCCAATTAATAACTGCAGGCTACCATCAGACCATCTCACGAAGCGTGCATTGCTTTCAACCTACAGATCAAACACAAATGTAAAAAGTTTTTAATTGGAAGAGGAAGAAGAAGAAGAAGAAGAAGAATCTGCTCACCGAATTCGAGCCATCAGGATTCTTAACAGTCCTCCATCGTACAATATTGTTTTCTAGGCGTATTCGTTTTTGAGCTCCAGATTCATCTGTCACAAATGTTTTCTCTTCCACATACGTCTTAGGATCAAATTGGTTTGGGTCAATGCCCATAATATTGGATACTTTAATCATGTTCATCTACATACAAGAATTAGACAATCACCACAAGTCAGAACATTTATACATCTAAAGTAGCAAAGAACAGAAAACGTCATCAACAACAACAGCCATCAGGCTGGTAAATTACACCTGAGGCTCCCCAAGTTTTAGATTTTGATCATTTAACCCCTGTACCACAACTTCAGGCACGCTAATTCTCACACTTTCAATTTGTGGTCACACAGTCCCTTCATCCACTCATGTGTACACATGACAAAACACACAGGCATCTAAAAACCATTAGTTTAGAGACCAGAAATTAGAACTGTAAATTTTCTCAACCCCAAATTGGGACACAGGGATTAAAATGACCAAAATCTACAAATTTAGAGACCACATGTAATTAACCAACCATCAGACATATTGATAGAGATCAGGAACATTTTCTTCAATGTAAAATATACTTTGACAAGCATTCAATCAAACAATGAAGAATTTTTTGCCAACACTGATAACCCCTCCAAAAACAAGAAGAGCAGGGATGAAAAACACATCCAAAACTGTTCCAGCAGTATCTTCAAGAACGGAAGACACTCCCCAACTCTTCAAATGTGACACTTTAAAAAACAGAAATAGATACACAAATGAGATCCTATATAATCTAAACACCTACTTTCAAGTTGTTTCCAATAGAGGCCAGTAGACCACTTAAACTTATTCTATATTCTGTTTACTTGCTATTGAAACTTGAAGAAAAACCATGCATGTATATCAAGCAAAGGGGAACTCAAGCACCAAAGAAATGATGAGTTAGTTAACATTTTAGAAGCAGATGGAACAAAGAAGAGAACACCTTCTTAGGATCGGCCGGAGGTGGGCAAAATGGCATCTCTATCTCCAATGGGGGGCCAAGTGGCTTCTCTTTAGGTTTAGCCTCTCGGTTCTCCTCTTCTGACTCATATTGAGCATCTTCGTCAGCTAGCATATCCTCTGGTCTCAGGTTCTTTTCATAGCTTTCCTCCTCTTCCATAGGTGACCTCTAAGGATTGAGAGCAAAATGGGTGGCCCTTGGAGCCATTAGTGTGAATGGGAGCACCAAGCAATTAACATATATGACAAAAACATTTGAAACATGGTATACACACATTAGAATCTTGCTCAATGTCATTACGAACTGCATATGCATCCTCTTCTTCATCCTCGGAGTCCCCAAACACATCCCGAATCGCAGGAGCTGATTGTGCATTTTGAGCCTGATCTTTCTCCTCCTCAGGTGATTTGCTATTAAGAAATTCGAATATTCAGCAGGTTTAATACAGGAGAACATAAATAAATAGACATCCAAGGAACTTGTGGCTAATCTTTATGAACAACTTCTTTTTACAGTGGTGGATAGATAGGTTGCAGAAAGTTCTAGATGACAGAAAAAAGGTGAGGAAATAACCTTGGACTTCTAGCTTGATCGACTTCCTCATCTTCATGATCAACATAATGATGTTCCTCTGAACCACTTTCAATTACATCACGTCTGCGGCTGGTAGCCACTCTGTGACCATACTCTTCCTTAGCATCACTGTCAGAATCTTTTGCATCACTTTCATCCCTCTGATCACCGATATCTACCTCTTGGGAACTTTGTTCTCTTTCACCCTCACTTTCTCCAGGATCAGGTTCTACTTCACGCATTTCACCTTCACTTTCCACATGTACATCCTCCTGCCCGTCAACTTCACCTTCACCTTCGCCGTCATTCCTCAGCTCTCCCTCAGCTTCATCCTGCAAAGGAAGGAAACCCTTACAAAGATAAAATTATTAAAACATAAAACCCTAGCGAATTTCAAGCAAAACCTAATAGCAGCAGCATTCTAATTCAATCAACTAGGTAGTTCAATTGAGCAACAATGCAATACATTGCAACCCAGTTAGGGTTTTTAATTTTAAGAGGAAAAAAACCCTACGTACAGCGAGGCTACAAATCCAAAAGATAATATTGAGAATAATATAATATATATATAGGAGAAAAGGTGAATTGAGTATTTATTTACGGAAGCATAATTGGGCTGGGGATTGGATTCGTGCTCAGAATCGATCTCTTCTTCTTCTTCGGACTGATCGCCGAACAAGTTCTGCATCATCTGATGCCTCTTCTCCTCCCCCATCTTTAACGGAGTCTGAATGTCTCAGTGCTTCCGATTGATTATTTATTAATATCTTTCTATCGGGGATATATTTGCTGCCCTGCTACTGCGCCATCCTCTCCCCCTTTCTTCTGAATTCTTTTTCTCTTTTCCCGTGTTTGAGCTTTTATGAAAGGCCGTGTAAATTTAGGAAGGTCTAAAAACGTGCCGCGCTACGCTACGGGAATAAAAAATATTAAAAAATTAAAATTTAAAAATATTAGATTTTTTTATAAAGTTATATCTAATAATATTTAGTTTATTATTTTTAATCTAAATATTATATTTTTAATATTAATAATAATATTAAATTTGCATTACTCAAGTTTAAGTGAGTTTGATTGTAATATCAAATCTGGAGTCTTTAATATGAGTCTGATTGCAAGGTTTTATTATAAAAATGTGATAATTAAAAAGAAAATTTGATTGCAAGGTTTTATTATAAAAAGGTGATAATTAAAAAGAAAAAAAATTTAATATTACAGAATAAAATTAAAAAAAAAAGATTAATTAAAAAAAAAATAATAAAGCAAAATATTATTCGATGAATAGTGTTTTGAATGGAGAGGTACAGTAAAATCCCCTCGTAAAATCATAATAATTTAATGATAAGTAAACAAAACAAATCATAAAGTTTAATTTTTAATTAAATCGATATTAAAAGATGAAATTAAAGGGAAAAAACTACTTAAAAAAAGAAAAAAATCTGAATTAACTGGTTTAACCCGTCAAACCTGGGATTCGTATCATAAAATTGGAAGAAAAAAGATTGATGTCTTTTAATTATAGTTAATTACAATTTTTAAAGATGAAATTGGAAGGAAAAAACTAATAAAGAAAAAGAAAAAAATCTGAATCAATTAGGTTAATTCGTTAAACCTAGGATTCGTGTCATGAGAGTGTGATAATTAAATAGAAAAAAATTAACATTAATAAACTAAAATGAACAAAAAAAAGATTAATTAAAAAGAAAAAAAACCTGTAGGAAGAAAAAAACTAATGAAGAAAAAGAAAAACTCTGAATTAACTGGCTCAACCCGTCAAACCAGGTTAATTAGTCAAACCTAGGATTTGTGTCATGAAAGTTTGATAACTAAATAGAAATAAACTTAATATTAACAAACTAAATTTAAAAAAACTAATTAAAAAGGAAAAAAAAGGAAAAGAAAAAAAAATGATTAAAAAAAAGAAAGAAAAGCCTACATGAAGGAAAAAACTAATGAAGAAAAAGAAAAAAAATTGAATTAACTAGGTTAACCCTTTAAATCATGTTAACCTGTCAAATCTGGAATTCGTGTTATGAAAGTTTAATAACTGAATAAGGAAAAAAAATTACATGTTAACCCGGAATTAGCTGGGTTAACCCGTCAAATTCAGAATCCGTGTTATGAAAGTTTGATAACTAAATAGAAAAATTTAACACTAACAAACTAAATTAAATGAAAAAATTAATTAAAAAGAAAAACCAGAAAAAAAAATCTGGGTTAATCTGTCAAACTCGGAACCCGTGTAATGAAAGTTTGATAACTAAATAGAAAAAAAGTTAACATTAAAAAAAACTAAACAAAAAAATATTCATTAATAAAACAAAGAAAACAAAACAACTTAAAAAAACAAAGCAAAAGGCAAAAACAAAAAAGAAGAAAAAAAAAACAACAACAAAAAGACAGTTAAGTGTTTCACTATGGATTACACTTGAAAAATTAATTAAAAAGAAAAACAAAAAAAATTCAGGTTAACCCGTCAAACCCAAAACCTGTATCATGAAAATTTAATAATTAAATAGAAAAAAAATTAAACATTAACAAAAAAAATTGAACAAAAAAACATTCATTAAAAAAAACAAAGAAAATAAACAGCTTAAAAAAACAAAAAAAAATAAAAAAACAACTTAAAAAACAAAATAAAAAAAAGATGAAAAAAACAGCTTAGCATTTCACTGTGGACTTGCACAGTGAAACACTGAGCAGTTTTAACCATTGTTATAATAAGGCGTCTCCTTGGCAAAAGTGTAAATTTTACTTTCAAGGACCAAAAGAAAATATACAATCATTGACAATATAAGATTATTTTATCCTAGCATAAATAACTTATCATCAATTATCCTTTGAAAAATCTCTTTAAAATGAGAAAAAAAATGTTTAACTAAGCTATAAAAGTAGCTCTTTTTTATATATAAAAAAAGCTCAAATAAAAAAAATCATAATCTAACCAGCCTAGTAACTCGATCAAAAGATTGATGTCTTCTTCTAAGTGTAGAAATATCAAAATAATAAATAACCCAGTAAAACTAAGATCGAACCACAGGGAGGTTAATTGTATAAATTATAAACAAAAATAATACAATAATAACAACAATAATAATAGTAGTAAAGAAGAAAAAGAAGAAGTTGATGAGAACTTTGAGATTGAAGATCAATATGAGGATTAAACAATGATAAAAACAAATGTCAAGATTAGAGGATCCACTAATGGTATTTCAAATAAATATAGTATAAACTCCTTTTATTACTCAACTAAAAACCGCACACAAATGAAATTTCAATAGGATTATAGATGGTTAACATGATTATATTAATTATCTTATTCGAATAATGCTAATACTTGTAAATGTTGTGAGACATTCATTATTATAAATTATATTAATGATTAGTACTTAAAAGTGCATTTTTTATCAAGGTTTTATGTCAATATTTTGCACTTGAAGTATCAATAACTCCTTAACTAAAGCATGTTTTATAATAATATATCTAATAATATAAGATACCTTAATTTATGATAAATGTTCATTTTAAATGCAGGCCTATCAAATAAATGAAAATATTGATTGATGACTTTAAGAACTTAAATTGCAAAGGCAAAGAGATGGCCAAACTTAGAAAAGAGATGTCGGTGCAATCCAAACCGGAACACTGTTCGGTAATTGGGTCATATCTGGAGCTACAGATCTCAGATTTAGGTCCAATTTATATGGATGGAAAGGTAAGACATAGGCCTACAACTTTCATATGGAGCCCAAGATCTAAAAAGGCCATTATCAAGTCCAAATAGTAGCAACAACAAAGAAGCCCGAATCTGTCTTCCAGCCCGAGCACTGTTCGGTATTT
Organism: Populus euphratica; assembly: GCF_000495115.2. Taxonomy (NCBI): domain Eukaryota; kingdom Viridiplantae; phylum Streptophyta; class Magnoliopsida; order Malpighiales; family Salicaceae; genus Populus; species Populus euphratica. The sequence goes on along the minus strand of NW_011500993.1, from coordinate 10,354 downwards.
TGGCCATCCGAGCACTGTTCAGTATTTGGCCCATATCTAGAGTTCTAGAAGTCCAAATGACCTCAATGTTCTAGAAGTTCTTATTTTCTTCTTCTTCTTCTCAGATGTTATACAACATTGTTGTGATCTCGCGGTTGTACAAATTAATTATCCTAACTTAAAACACAACACACAAGATATTATAGAACAAGCAAGGGGTTGATCCCATAAGAAAGGTTCAAGTCATATTTTTATACTAGATGATATGCAATTAGGGGGGTTTGGACGTTATCTAAGCTAAAGCAAAAGAAATTAGAAAACTATCAAGCGAAATTAAATAAAATCAGAAAATTATCAAGATAACAAACCATGATCACAAGCACACATTCATCTACAAATCAAAACTGATCATGGAAACAAAACATCAATTTATATTCTAAATATTAATATCTTTTTAATATTGGTTAGTTAACGGATCCGCGGTATAACTAACCTAAACCACCAAATAACCATAGTGTTCGTACTAGTAATTTAATTCAATGGCAGCCTTTAGAACTAAATAAATTGATTATTCAAGAAAACATAACTGTCCGTGTTCTATATTTGATTTGATTGAATGTTTTCCCTAAGATTAATAACATAACTCCACCACAGTTATTAAATTCAGTTCCTTCACAAGTTCATACCACAACTTCGATTTTGATATCAAACTTAGCAATAGATTATCTACAATAATAACTCAAAGTTCGCTCCAACAATTAAAATAAACAATCATAGAAAAAATAAGCATAAAAGAACAAACATATTCATCATAGAAACTTAAAAGAAAAGGTAAAATAAATCTCACAGTTCTTGAAATCTGAAGGTTTCCATGTCTTTGCAACAAAGAAAAAGTGTTTAGCCTAGCATGTTTGTTAATTTTGAGTTTCTTAGAAGAGGGGGGCGTTTTTCTCTTCTTGGTTGGCTGCCTTCATTCTCTTCTCTCATTCTTTTTATATCCTAGGAAACCCTAGTCTCTATTTTACAAAATAGTCCTCTGACACGACGAAAAGATTGATGTCTTCTCCCAAGTGCAGGAGTGTCGAAGTAATAAATAACCCGGCAAGACCGGGGTCGAACCACAAGGAGGTTAATTGTACAAATTATAAACAACAATAATAGCAATAATAACAACAATAATAACAATAACAACAACAACTATAATAATAATAGTAGTAGTAGTAGTAATAAAGAAGGAGAAGAAGAAGATGAGAACTTTGAGATGAAATATTAATGTAAGGATTAAACAATGATAATAACAAATGTCAAGGTTAGAGGTTCCATTAATGGTATGTCAAACAAGTATAGTATAAACTCTTATTTTTTAATCGGAAACCACACACAAAGGATGTTCCAATGAGATTATAGATTGTTAACATGATTACATTAGTCATCTTATTCGATTAATGCTAATACTTGTAAATCTCGTCAAGCATTCATGATTATAACTTATGTTAACAACAAATCAAGTTCCTTTCATAGCTTCAGTGTCGGTTATACCATACAGTATGAACTATGAAAGTGCCAAGCATTTGTTGTACCAAGTGTTATACAACATAAATCAAGATTAATCATTTAACAAGCAAAGTATTAAAGAGTGAACAAGATAACAAATACAAAACATGTTAGTATCAAACATTAAAGTCCATATTGAGTTTACACTATACTTATTCTTACACCATTAGTGTAACCTTTTCACCTTGACATAATAAACTTAGCTAGACATAATAAAAGAAAGAAAAATAAATAAACAAAATAAGAACATAAATAAGATAAAAGTTAACTAAGTAAATGAAAGGAAATGAAAGGCATAAACTTGATATTAATGAAAGGAAAGCATAAACATTACAAAAAATACAAAGAGAGAAAGCAAGAGCATGATCTTGATCTGGAAACCAAGATGCCTAAATGCATGGCAAATGCCTCCTTTTATAGGCCAAAATTGGGAACTATTGATTTGATGACTAATTGATAAGTGGGTGGCCAACTCTTGACTTGATGACAATCCTTATCTTCTCTTGTCTGCCCAAAACATTATTGATAACGTCAAAATTGGAGCCACTTGAAAACATCAAAGTTGTAGGTAATTGTCTCAGCTATCTTGTGTAAAAACTTCAGCTCATTTGGACTTCTAGAACTCTAGATATGGCCAAACTATTGAACAGTGCTCGGGCTGGAGGACAGCTTCGAGCTTCCTTGTTGTTGCAATAATTTGGACTTGAAAATGGCCTTTTTAGATCTTGGGCTCCATATGAAAGTTGTAGGCCTATATCTTACCTTTCCATCCATATAAAGTAGACCTAAATCTAAGATCTATAGCTCCAGATATGTTTTTATTTTTTTTATTTATTTTTCTTTCTTTCATTATGTCTAGCTAAGTTTATTATGTCAAGGTGAAAAGGCTACACTAATGGTGTAAGAATAAGTATAGTGTAAACTTAATATGGACTTTAATGTTTGATACTAACATGTTTTGTATTTGTTATCTTGTTCACTCTTTAATACTTTGCTTGTTAAATGACTAATCTTGATTTATGTTGTATAACACTTGGTACAATAAATACTTGGCACTCTCATAGCCCATACTATATGGTATAACCGACACCTCAGCTATGAAAGGAACTTGATTTTTTGTTAACATAAGTTATAATCATGAATGCTTTACGAGATTTACAAGTATTAGCTTTAATCGAATAAGATGACTAATGTAATCATGTTAACAATCTATAATTAGATTGGAACCTTCTTTGTGTGTGGTTTCCAATTGAATAATAAGAGTTTATACTATACTTGTTTGACATACCATTAGTGGAACCTCTAACCTTGACATTTGTTATTATCATTGTTTAATCGTTACGTTAATATTCCATCTCAAAGTTCTCATCTTCTTCTTCTTCTTCTTTTTCTTTTTCTTTATTATTATTATTATTGGTATTACTACTAATACTATTATTATTATTGTTGTTGTTGTTGTAGTTGTTGTAGTTGTTATTGTTGTTGTATTATTATCATCTATAATTTATACAATTAACCTCCATATGGTTCAATCTCAGTCTTGCTGGGTTATTTATTACTTCGACACTCCTACATTTGGGAGAAGACATCAATCTTTTAGTCGTGTCAAGTTTTTGGCGTCGTTGCCGGCGAGGTAACTTCTTGTACAAATTCTAGTATTTATTTTATTTTCTCTTTTCACTTTTCTTGTATATATCTTTGTTTCTTTTCTTTTGTTTCTTTTTTTTTTTTTTCTTCTTCCTTTTATTCTATTCCTACATATGCATGAGAGTGTGGTTACGTACATTAAGTGGTAGACTTTATAGGGTATCCTCATCATTTTCAAAAAATATAGCCGAAAAATATAATCAATCACTTCATAATGAGAATAATGAGAATAACCGTGTTAAAACACTTAGAGATCACATGAATCCCACAAGAACAAGTGTACCATTATGCATAATTTTTCCTCCTGATGCATCTCATTTTAATTTTAAGCCACACATTATTCAACTTTTACTTCTTTTTATGGCTTAGATTTAGAAAATTCATATTTGTATTTAAGGGAATTTGAAGAGGTCTGTAACACCTATAATGACAAAAATTGTAGCATGAACACCATCAAATTAAAGCTTTTTCCTTTTTCATTAAAAGATAAAGCTAAAACATAGCTACAAAATTGGAGACCAGGATCCATTCATGCTTGGGATGAAATGTAACAAAAGTTTTTAAAAAAGTTTTTCTCATCTTATAGAATAAATTTATTCAAAAGACAAATCACCACTTTCACTCAAAAACCAGGAGAAATATTTTACCAATGTTAGGATAGGTATTGAGACTTGCTTAATACTTGCCCTCATCATGGTTTTAAAACATGAAGATTGGTTTCATATTTTTATAAAAGGTTAACACCTAGAGATAGACAAATGGTTAAGTTGATGTGCAATGGAACTTTGAAGATAAAGAGCCTGATGAAGCAATGAAGTATTTAAACTTGTTAGCTGAAAATGCTCAAAATTGGGACACCGCGGGTACTTATTAGGCACCGAGTAAAACTCAACCTCATACATTTAGTGGAGGTATGTACAACCTTAGAAAAAATCATGACCTTTAAGCCAAGTTTGCATCTTTAGCTATAAAAGTCGAGGCATTAGAATTGAAAAATAATGGTCAATTAAAATCTGTTGGAACATTGTGTGTCAAATATGTGAAACAAATAAATACTCAACCAATAACTGTCTAACCTTGCCTTCTTTTAAGGAATGTCTCCATAAACAAGCTCATGCTTTAAAAAGTTTCCAAAGGGTCAACCACAACCCATACTCACAAACATACAATCCTGGTTAGAGAAATCACCCAAATTTCAATTGGAAAAGTGATACTAATAATGTACAAACTTCACAACCACCATTTTAAGCATAACACAATTTCTAAAATTCTCATAAATATGCATCTCCTTATGCTCCACCTTCTAGAAGAAATCTTAAGGAAATATTGCATGCATTCATTGAAAAGAAAGAGACAATCAATACTTAACTTACTTAAAACATGACAAATTTTAAAGATACTCTTGCAAAATTGACATCTGCTCTCAGTTTCCAAGAGAAAGGAAAGTTTCCATCTCAACCACAACAAAACCCCAAAGGGCAATATAATGCAAATGCAAGTAGTTTTGAAAGCCAACACATGAATCAAGTCAAATCAGTCACTACTTTCTGCAGTGGTAAGGTGACACGACTAAAAGATTGATGTCTTCTCCCAAGTGCAGGAGTGTCGAAATAATAAATAACCCAGCAAGACCGAGGTCGAACCACAGGGAGGTTAATTGTACAAATTATAAACGACAATAGTACAACAACAATAATAATAACAACAACAACAATAATAATAGTAATAACAATAATAACAACAATGACAATAACAATAATAACTATAATAATAATAATAAAAAAAAAAAAGAGAAGAAGAAGATGATGATGAGAACCTGGAGATGGAAAATTAATGTAAGAATTAAACAATAATAATAACAAATGTCAAGGTTAGAGGTTCCACTAATGGGATGTCAAACAAGTATAGTATAAACTCTTATTATTCAATTGGAAACCACACACAAAGGAGGTTCCAATCAGATTATAGATTGTTAACATGATTATATTAGTCATCTTATTCGATTAATGCTAATACTTATAAATCTCGTCAAGCATTCATGATTATAACTTATGTTAACAACAAATCAAGTTCCTTTCATAGCTCAGGTGTCGGTTATACCATACAGTATGAGCTATGAGAATGCCAAACATTTGTTGTACCAAGTGTTATACAACATAAATCAAGATTAGTCATTTAACAAGCAAAGTATTAAAGAGTGAACAAGATAACAAATACAAAACATGTTAGTATCAAACATTAAAGTCCATATTGAGTTTACACTATACTTATTCTTACACCATTAGTGTAACCTTTTCACCTTGACATAATAAACTTAGCTAGACATAATGAAAGAAAGAAAAATAGATAAACAAAATAAGAACATAAAACTTAACTAAGTAAAGGAAAGGAAATGAAAGGCATAAACTTGATATTAATGAAAGCAAAGCATACACATTACAAAAAATACAAAGAGAGAAAGGAAGAACATGATCTTGATCTGAACACCAAGATGCCTAAATACATGGAAAATGCCTCCTTTTATAGGCCAAAATTAGAAACTATTGATTTGATGACTAATTGATGAGTGGGTGACCAACTCTTGACTTGGTGACAATCCTTATCTTCTCTTGTCTGCCCAAAACGTCATTGATAACATCAAAATTGAAACCACTTCCAAACATGAAAGTTGTAGGTAATTGTCTCAGGATTTTTGTGTAAACAATTCAGCTCATTTGGACTTCTAGAACTCCAGATATGGCCAAAATACTAAACAGTGCTCGGGCTGGAGGACAGCTTCGGGCTTCTTTGTTGTTGCAATAATTTGGACTTGAAAATTGCCTTTTTAGATCTTGGGATCCATATGAAAGTTGTAGGCCTATGTCTTACCTTTCCATCCATATAAAGTAGACCTAAATCTGAGATCTATAGCTCCAGATATGACCCAATTACTGAACAGTGTTCCGGTTTGGATTGCACCGACATCTCTTTTCTAATTTTGGTCATCTTTTTGCCCTTGCAATTTAAGTTCTTAAAGTCATCAAGCAAACCTTTCATTTATGTGATAGGCCTGCATTTAAAATGAACATTTACCGCAAATTAAAGGTATCTTATATTATTAGATATATTATTATAAAACATGCTTTAGTTAAGGAGTTATTGATACTGCAAAATGATGATATAAAACCATGATAAAAATACACTTTTAAGTACTAATCATAAGGTTATTGAGAAACCCACTCTTGAACCTTGTGAGAAAGATGATGAGTTAATCTCTGAGGGTAAGGAAGGGGTTGAATCTGAAATTTGGAAAGAAAGGACTGATTCCCCCGTTAGCACTTTTATTTCCTCATGCCATGACCAAACAAAAAAAAGTCAATCACAACTCTGAAATCTTTGAAACTTTCAAATAGGTAAGAATCAATATACCTTTGCTGGATGTTATTAAACAGGTTCCTTCTTATGCTCAATTTTTGAAAGATCTATGCATTGTGAAGAGAAAGTTGAATGTGAAAAAGAAACCCTTTTTAGCTGAACAAGTAAGTATCATTGTTCAGAACAATAATGCTTTGAAATATAAAGACCCTGGTTGTCCTATAATTTCTTGCTTTATTGGAAAACATATAATTGAAAGAGCATTGTACTTGGTCACATTGTTTCATCAAAAGGAATTGAGGTTGACAAATCTAAAATCGAGTTAATTGCAAACTTGCCAACACCAAAATCTATTAAAGATGTTAATTATTCTTAGGATATGCTGGTTTTTATAGAAGGTTCATCAAAGATTTTAGTGTAATATCTAAACCCTTAAGTAACCTTCTAACAAAAGATAATATTTTTGAATGGACTGAATGATTAGTACTTAGGCCATTATCAAGTCCAAATTGTAGAAACAACAAAGAAGCCCGAATCTGTCTTCCAGCCCGAGCACTGTTCGGTATTTTGGCCATATCTGGAGTTCTAGAAGTCCAAATGAGCTGAATTTTTTACACAAGAAAGCTGAGACAATTGCCTACAACTTTCATGTTTGCAACTGGCTCCAGTTTTGACGTTATCAATGACGTTTTGGGCAGACAAGAGAAGATAAGGATTGTCACCAAGTCAAAAGTTGGCCACCCACTTATCAATTAGTCATCAAATCAATAGTTCTCAATTTTGGCCTATAAAAGGAGGCATTTGCCATGCATTTAGGCATCTTGGTTTCCAGATCAAGATCATTCTCTTCCTTTCTCTCTTTGTATTTTTTATGCTTTGTTTTCATTAATATTAAGTTTATGCCTTTCATTTCCTTTCCTTTACTTAGTTAACTTTTATGTTCTTATTTTGTTTATCTATTTTGCTTTCTTTCATTATGTCTAGCTAAGTTAGTTATGTCAAGGTGAAAAGGTTACACTAATGGTGTAAGAATAAGTATAGTGTAAACTTAATATGGACTTTAATGTTTGATACTAACATGTTTTATATTTGTTATCTTGTTCACTCTTTAATACTTTGCTTGTTAAATGATTAATCTTGATTTATGTTGTATAACACTTGGTACAACAAATGCTTGGCACTTTCATAGCCCATAATGTATGGTATAACCGACACCTGAGCTATGAAAGGAACTTGATTTGTTGTTAACATAAGTTATAATTATGAATGCTTGACGAGATTTACAAGTATTAGCATTAATTGAATAAGATGACTAATGTAATCATGTTAACAATATATAATCTGATTGGAACCTCCTTTGTGTGTGGTTTCCAATTCAATAATAAGAGTTTATACTATACTTGTTTGATATACCATTAGTGGAACCTCTAACCTTGACATTTGTTATTATTATTGTTTAATCCTTACATTAATTTTCCATCTCCACGTTCTCATCATCTTCTTCGTCTTCGCTTTCTTTATTATTATTTTTATTACTACTACTACTACTACTATTATTATTATTATTATTATTATTATTATTATTATTACTATTGTTGTTGTTGTTATTGTTGTTTTATAATTGTTGTTTATAATTTGTACAATTAACCTCCCTGTGGTTCGACCCCGGTCTTGCCGGGTTATTTATTACTTCGACACTCCTGCACTTGGGAGAAGACATCAATCTTTTAGTCGTGTCAAGTTTTTGGCGCCGTTGCCGGGGAGGTAAGTTCTTGTATAAATTATAGTATTTATTTTATTTTCTCTTTTCACTTTTCTTGTATATAACTTTGTTTCTTTTCTTTTGTTTCTTTTTATTTTGTTTTCTTCCTCCTTCTTTTGCTTTCTTCTTCTTTTTTATTTTATTCCTACACGTGCATGAGAGTGTGGTCACGTACATCAAGTGGTAGACTTTGTAGGGTATCCTCATCATTTTCAGAAAATATGGCCGAAGAAGATAATCAATCACTTCATAATGAGAATAATGAGAATAACCGTGCTAGAACACTTAGAGACCACATGAATCCCACAAGAACAAGTGCACCATCATGCATAGTTTTTCCTCCTGATGCATCTCATTTTAATTTTAAACCAGGTATTATTCAACTTTTACCTTCTTTTCATGGTTTAGAATTTGAAAATCCATACTTGCATTTAAGGGAATTTGAGGAGGAGTGCAACACATATAACAATTTAAATTGTAGCATGAACACCATCAGATTAAAGCTTTTTCCTTTTTCATTAAAAGATAAAGCTAAAACATGGCTATAAAATTTAAGACCAGGATCCATTCGTGCTTGGGATGAAATGCAACAACAATTTTTAAAGAAGTTTTTCCCATCTCATAGAACAAACTCTTTCAAGAGACAAATCACCACTTTCACTCAAAAACCAGGAGAAACATTTTACCAATGTTGGGATAGGTATCGAGACTTGCTTAGTACTTGCCCTCATCATGGTTTTGAAACATGGAGATTGGTTTCACATTTCTATGAAGGGCTAACACCTAAAGATAGGCAAATGGTTGAATTGATGTGCAATGGAACTTTTGAAGATAAAGACCCTGATGAAGCAATATAATACTTAGACTTGTTAGCTGAAAATGCTCAAAATTGAGACACCGCGGGTACTTATGAGGCATCGAGTAAAACTCAACCTCATACATCTGGTGGAGGCATGTATAACCTTAGGGAAGATCATGACCTTCAAGCCAAGTTTGCATCTTTAGCTAGAAAAGTCGAGGCACTAGAATTGAAAAAGAGTGGTCAATTAAAATCTGTTAAAAACATTGTGTGTCAAATCTGTGAAACAAATGAACACTCAACCAGTAACTGTCCAACCTTGCCTTCTTTTAAGGAATGTCTCCATGAACAAGCCCATGCTTTAAACAATTTTCAAAGGGCCAACCACAACCCATACTCCCAAACATACATCCCTGGTTGGAGAAATCACCCAAATTTTAGTTGGAAGAGTGAGAACAACAATGCACAAACTTCACAACCACCATTTCAAGCACACCACAATTTCCAAAATTCTCATGGATATGCACCTCCTTATGCTCCACCTCCTAGAAGAAATCTTGAGGAAACATTGCATGCATTCATTGAAAAGCAAGAGACAATCAATACTCAACTTGCTCAAAACATGACAGATTTTAAAGATACTCTTGCAAAATTAACATGTGCTCTCAGTTTCCAAGAGAAAGGTAAGTTTCCATCTCAACCACAACAAAATCCCAAGGGGCAATACAATGCAAATGCAAGTAGTTCTGGAAGCCAACACATGGATCAAGTCAAATCAGTCACTACTCTGCTCAGTGGTAAGGTTATTGAAAAACCCTCTCTTGAACCTTATGAGAAAGATTATGAGTCAATCTCCGAGGGTAAGGAAGGGGTTGAATCTGAAAATTGCAAAGAAAAGACTGATTCTCCGCCAGCACTTCCATTTCCTTATGTCATGACCAAACAAAGGAAAGTCAATCACAACTCTGAAATTTTTGAAATTTTCAAACAAGTAAGAATCAATATACCTTTGTTGGATGCTATTAAACAGGTTCCTTTCTATGCTAAATTTTTGAAAGATCTATGCACTATGAAGAGGAAACTGAATATGAAAAAGAAAGCCTTTTTAGCAGAACAAGTAAGTGCCATTCTTCAGAACAATAATGCTTTGAAATATAAATACCCTGGTTGTCCTATAATTTCTTGCTTTATTGGAGAACATAAAATTGAAAGAGCTTTACTTGATCTTGGAGCTAGTGTGAATTTACTTCCATATTCAG